>NC_045559.1:105226174-105383674 GCF_009819795.1 Aythya fuligula
TGTATGGTTTCAACATAGGCTTCACGGTCTGTTTTTAACTGCAAACCTGGCTAAGTACCTAGAAGTACTACCTTGTTTATTCTTCAGCCAGAACCTAGGAGTGAAATTAATGCTAACTTGAGTTTGCAAGTCTACATGCCTGATGTCTAGATATTTGTATGCAGAGGATGCTTATGGCTTCCATGTAATTAAGGACGAGTCAGCACAGATATTAAGCAATGATCAGGTGAAGTAAAGAAGAAATATTTCTATTGTATAATATAATTATTTGAGTGTTTTTCAGTGCTTTTTATGTTGCTCTCTAAATTATTTCCCATCATCTGCTGTTGGTGACAGGTTAAATTATGAAGAGAGCTATTGATGTTTTATTATCAGGATTGTTATGTTTCTTCATGAACGCGATTTTCAGATTTTAAAGGTTTAGGAGTCTGTGTAAATCGGTAATTGCTATCAATTTGTTGCACACTTGTCTAATTGTGCTGGAAATATGAAATTATAGACCAAATGGCCATGGTCTGTGGCCATGTTGACCTTGGAAGAAGGGACTGTCCTGTTGTTTCATTAGAAGTCAGTATTATTGGTTTCAGTGTGAGGTCTTGCTTTTGAAAGGGATCTGAGAACAATGCTTTGTCTTTGTCTCTATAGAGCGAGAAGTGTTTTTAAATGCCTGAGTCTAGAAACATGCCTTAACTTGTCCCTTTGTGGTCCACACATCAAAGTCTATGAAAATGAACCTGGGAACACAGACCAGGAGCTGGGGTATGCTCCACTCATACCGTAAACTTGACTAGCAGGGAGCAGACTGTGTTGAGTCTTTACTCCTCAGTTCAGAGACAACCTTTGAAAATACCTCATGTGGAAAGGACTTCCAAACACAGTGTTATGCTGTAGTGGTCTTCATCAAAATAAAATAATTGTTCATGCTCATCTGTGAAGGCTCTTGACAGAAAACAAATAAATAAACAAAAGCTCTATAAAGTTTCCCGTTTGACCTCCTTTAAGGCATAGCAGAAGCTGCCTTTGCAAATAGTTCCATTCAACTGCCTTAATAGGAGTGACTTGAAGTAGTGGAATTTCTTCATTGATAACGATAACACTGAATTAATATAATGGTAGAACATAGTGGTTTGGATGGACTCAGTGAACTGATTTAGTGTTTTCCTTCTTTAAATGTGAAACACTTTTCTGGCGTTGGCCATGCATAAGAAAGAAGTGATGGTTTATTATTTATAAAACCCAAAGCATGAGGAGTATGAATGTCCCATTTAAGGGAAAGAAAGGAAGGGGATGTTGCCTTCAGGGGGCAGTGGCGACCTGGTTCAGAAATGACACGGCAACCAACCCCAGGCCGCTCGGTACATCGGCTCACAGACACCAATGTGGTGGATGGCAAATGGCGTTTATTGTCGAGTCACATGGTGTTATATACCCGAGGCCCATAGCGTCACTTCCGCTTGCTTACATCACAGACCACACACTACTGTCCATCAAGGGAGGGGCTCCACCTTTCCGTACAGCACAACGTCTTCCAGCCTCCAGACCCTAACTACCCACAGGGGAGGGGATTTTTTTCTTGAGCAGTACTTATTTTATCTATTTCCTGCCAGATGAGCCCACAAAAAGCACCAAATACTAGCTGCTGAGTGCTGATATCCTCATGGTTCTCTGCTGCATAGTTGTGGAGAGTCTATTGCTCTTTTCACACACATTCTGTGAGAAAGCAGTAGATATATATTGTAGCTGATCCCCAGAAGAAAAGAACAGATAGCTAGCCAGTGTCTACAGCTGTATTTATCCTCCTGGTAGGAATGTATGTGGGGACATGGAAACATATACCCATGATTAGTAATTTCTGGGTCATGCTGGGAAGAGCACAATCCAACAAGAGATCATCAAAGAAGCTACCAGGTAGTAGCAGATGAACTACAGTTTGCACTGTGCATTTTTCTTACTTCAAAAAGCTGAGCTATAACACAGGTCCAAAATCGGAAACTACCCTTTCTCTCCATATATTCCTTACAGAGACTGAATTGTCCTGTGAAGACTGAGTGACCGCACCATCTGGCTTTGTTTTTATCACAAAACACAAGATTATAACATTGTAATCTATACTAATGCCTGACTCTGTTTTGGTGGTGGTTTTTTTTTTTTTTTTTTTTTTTTGCCTTTAATAGATCAGCTTACAGAAAATATATATATATATTAGAACCTACTGATTCAGATACCAGAAATGTGACTGCTGTAAAACTGCAGACACGGCAATTTAACTCATGAAAACTTATTTATAAACAATATTGCACTGATGATTGCCAAAATCAATTGCAGCAAGACCATAACTTATCAGGGAGATTCTGACAAAAAGGTAGGTAGTCATCACCATCACTCATTGTCACTTGAGCAATTACTGTGCCACCTAAAAACTTAATAAAGCTGACCACTGTTCTCAGCTGGGGGCAGGAGGGGGGGAGGGGAGGGGGAAGGGTAGTAGGAGTTCATAATATCCTTCACCTGCAAGTCCAGCTGCTACATTGAAATGACATAATTTGACACATTTATCACACATTTTCCTTAAAATATCAATATTTTTGCTATCAAATTTGTTGTAGAAATTATGGCCTGTCTTTTGAATATATGACTATTCCAAAAATAAGTGGTTTAAAGAACAGGAACTGTATTTACTCAGATATATAACTTGACACAAACTCTGTTGGAATAGTGAATTACCACATCTGCTAGTCTCTCTGCCTCACACAGCAACTCCATCCCTGTGAGTATCTCTCCACAGGGCTGGACATTCCAGGCATGACATCACTGGAAACAGTGCCAGATTAAATTACACAAGGGCAGATGGATAATGCAGTACTCAGCAGATTCTCAGCATGAACAAAGTCTTTGCTTTTTGCATCTATAGATTTAAAGCTGCAATTTCAACTAAATTTGCAAGCAGCTATTCTCACATGCAAGGAATCTTCCACTTAGGGATGCATGTTTACCAGAGGAAAAGATAGAGAGCCAAGAGCATCCCTCTATTTCAGATCATGGTTCCATCCGTCCTTAATTGTGTATGCAAACACAGCTCCTAGAATGCTCATTATATTCATTTTTTCAAGTGAATATTTCTTATTTATGCTTTGACATGGTGGTCTTTTTCGGTCTTCCATAAACAGCAGTATCAAGAAAGTCAGTGTTTCAGGACTATTTGTTTTCCAAATGCTACTGAGTTCTCAACCTTTTGAATAAAATCTTGGACTTCGTTCTTAAGTTTTGTTAGGGACGGGGAGATGACATGGAGTATTCCTGTTGCAGTGAAGTGTATGACAGAATGATTTCCAAAATTACAAGAAACTTCACAATGGAATTTTGCCTCTGTTAATTTCTAAAATGCTAATTTCTAAAACATATGGCTAGTCTCTACTAACAGTATTAGCCAGCACAGAGACATAGGCACAACTGAAAGTCTACCCAGGTGCTCCCCATGTTGGCGCATTGGGGCTGATGCTTACCTGTAGCAGATGATTATTTCTGCAGAAGGCAAAGAGTATAACTCCGGTTAGCACTCTCAAAAGGCAATATGAGTAACAGGACAATACATCACATAGTCTTCATCTCTGCCCTGTAGAAGTACCCTAGGGGGATCTAGAATCATCTGACAACACCTGGCCCTAAGCCTTGATAGTCAAGTTGCTTTTTATTTCTCTCTCTCTCTCTCTCTCTTTTTTTTTTTTTTAATGTTTAAATCTACACATATTCAAACAACTACAGAGAAGCAATTGGGCATCCATCCAACATAAGATCCCAGTTGGATAACAATTGTGGAGTTGCTACATTATTCTTGTATGGTACAAATGATGAGAGACCAGGGATTCAGAGTTGTTATTTCTTCCAGAAATAATAATCTTTTTTCACTGTTATCTTTCTTAACAGTAAAGTGAAGCAAAATATTGAAGCAAAATATTACTGCAAGATTACTAATTATGCTGTGTCAAGCAAGTTCAATCACTTAATAGATCCACTGGAATGGCATGTCAAAGCAAAATACTGATGTTCATTGCATATTTTGTATTTGTGGCCTTTTAACATAGACATAAACATAAACATTCAGGGAAGAGCTGAACATTTTGTCAAGTCTTAGTCAACTCTTCAGAAGTGATAAAATGTTATAGACTGACCATATATAGCAACTCTGCACTCATTTGCCCTCATCTCTCTGCAAAAACTTCAGTGAAAGAGTAATTCTGATAACGAGGAAATGGATTCTGTTTCCCCAATGAGACCAATCACACATAACATTGGAAGTTCTGTTCTTTGTGACCTCAAGGAGAGTATAGGAATAGAAAGTAACCTAGCTCTTGTGCCCCTAAAACCTAGGTACCAAGCAGGCAGCTGACTACCAATCTTGTACAGCTAATTTTGTAACCAGCCTTTAGAGTGTTTTCTGATAGTGCCTATAGAAAACCCATGAGTCAATCATTTGTGTTTCAGAAATAATCATGCCTAAACACTGAAGGTGCTCAGATTCATTGAAATATTCCACAGGAAAGCTGAGCTGAGTCATTTTGACTCCTTACAAGAAATATATTACAATAAAAATAAAATGCAATCTCAAAAGCTAATAGCAAGTGTTTAATTTTTTTTTTTTTTTTTTTTTTTTGCATACTCACTACTATGGAAAGAAAATTTTACCTTAAAAGCAACTTCTTTGGATTTCTTTAAGCATGGCTGTCAGTGTGTGGATGCAAATAGGTAAAGGAAGACAGAATATTAAAAAATAATAATTAAAAAAAATATAATGGTTATACTTTTAGAGTTAAAAGCAACTGATTATACCTTTCCCTTTCTTTCTAGCCCAGAGTTAATTTAGCAATAATAAATAAGATTTAGCCTAATGCAAGTTAAGTAACTCAAGTGCTGTTTCCTTACCTAATGTTGACTTTAACTTCCTTTCCCCATCCAGATTCAGATTTCTAAATAAGTTTTTAAAATAAACAAGGCCAGCTTGGTGGTTTGGCAATAGACAGAAAAATGGTGAAGAAAGACTTCAGTTTTACTCCAGAAGTAGAGACATTACCATATTACTCTATGGCAACCCCTTTGTTTAGAAAGGAGCAACTGTGAAAATTCCCACAGACACTGGTAAAACAAAGCAAAGGTTTCCAAACATTGGCCCAGCTGCAGTTTGCATGCCTTCATGGAGAACTTAAAAGTAAAAAGTAATAACTAAGAGTACACTGAAGTCTGCAAGAAGTGCTAAGAGTCCAGGCAAATCTTCACTAAGAAAGATTTCTGTCTATTTTACTTCACTGTTTCAAGGACACCTTAAGCTTAAGTGTGCCAGTACATCCAGAAACATCAAGTTGTTTTTCATTTGTTTGTTTCTCTTATCTGATTATTTGCCAAATAGTGTTGTGTTTTGTTTTGTTTTGTTTGGGGGGGGGAGGGAGGTTATTTATTTATTTACTGTTTGAGGTGTGTGGTTTTTTTTTAAGCTTTTTTTTTTTCCTCAC
The DNA here is from genome assembly GCF_009819795.1 of Aythya fuligula. Taxonomy (NCBI): domain Eukaryota; kingdom Metazoa; phylum Chordata; class Aves; order Anseriformes; family Anatidae; genus Aythya; species Aythya fuligula. Next base: position 105,231,679 of record NC_045559.1, read on the forward strand.
TGTCAAATGTATATCTAACTAGACAGACCAGCAGCATCATGTCTATACAGCTATAAGGCCATGCAATACTCTCAAAAGCTCTCCCAGTTGTTTCCCACACTCACACTTTTGTGACTGTGGATATCTCTTTGAATTTTCACCTCCCACTTTCTCTTCAGCTAACTTTTTACAATGAGAAATCTATCACTCCAGGTGGATTTTTCTGAGCTGTTAAAAGCAATTTAGTTGTCATCTTCAGAATCGTTTTTCTGTCTCCAGAGGTAGCCTTGAATAGTATCATAATCCGTCACTTGCACTCAGGTTTGATAATTTCTGTTCCCCAAGAGAAATAAGGGCAAAAGCTTCTAGATGACTGTGATTATTGAAGAAAATAAGAGAAAAAAAAAAAAAAAAAAGCTATTCATATAGATCAGAAATCAGATCAAATGCAATTTTCCTCTTCTTACTATGTGCTGCTCAACAATATTCTTTTCATTTCTAAATATTTTTCCTTAGTTCTCAGTTATCAGGTGAAATAGTTTTAAAAAATCAAGTAGATATGATAATATTTTGACAAGATTAACCAGGAATCTTATTCGACTTCTGTTCTTTGTTTAAACAGAGGCCAATGAAGTCAGATGAGTGAAACATGGAGTCCATGGAATGATGTATGGCAAGTTTCAAGTGCAAATGGGATATGAGCAAGTACTGCTCTTTTGGCTCTGAGAGTGAACCAGAGGACAGGATATTACAACCTGTTAGACCTTTGAGCAAGAATATTTTCCCTTTTTCTTAATTTATTACATTGCTTCAGTTCTGTTCTCTGCAAATTAAGTGTGCCATTAGCTGCTTAACTTTGTAAGTCAATCCTTTAGTTCCCTCTCTCTTTTACCTTCTGAAATCTGTTTGTTAACCTGCCTCCTCCAAGAAGTAAAAATTCCAGAAAATAATCCAGTGGTTTCAGGAGAGACTTTCAGCAGACATGAACTTACATTTGTCTATAAGTCTATGAAGATTTCCTCCAGCTGAACATCAACACCCATATGTGGCAAGTTTGCTTCATGATCATGTCTCAAGAGTAGTCTAGTCTTGTTCTGCCATTTTAGATACTTTTTGAATTTGCTTACTGATTTGCTTACTGAGTAATTTGCTTTCTGATGTCTGAAGGCATGTTTAGTGTCCAGTTTTCCATTCTCATTCAGCTGTGTGTGTTTTAGATTACACTAACACAGAGCATTCTCTCACTCTAGCTCAATAAAAAATTGAATCACCCTGGCTGGGAAATATGTTTTTTAATTAAAGGAAAAATATTTCACAAGTTAAAACAATTTTTGTGACCCCTAAAGAAGTTCCAGAGTTTCACAAGCATTAAACCGCATTGGATTTGACTTGCCTTTGATCCTCAACCTTTTTAAGATACAATGGGGATATTTTGATGACTTTGAAGGCAAAAAGCCAGATGCTACTCATCTCATGTAGAAGAGTGAAAAACAGGAGCACCAAACCCAATGTTGTTTTGCTTTTCTTTAGGTGAAGTATCACTTCCTGTTTTTTAAGTGGCAAATGTCTGCAGATGCAGGGCCTAGCTGTGCCAGTGTCCAAGGAGGCAGTGTTCTGTAGAAGTAAAATGCTAGATCTCAGATCACCAGGGTTTTCTGTCCCACAGGTCTAGCTCCTCCTGTGGGAAGATTGTCCCGTATCCACTCATTCCTGCAGTTGTCAAAACACACAATAAGTACCTATGATAGCTATGTGATAGAAGGGAAATGTGGATTAGTGAAGTATGTAAATAAAAAGTAACTTATAATGAAAGCTATTGGTACATAGTTCCTCAAAGCTATCTTTTTGCATATGTCTGACAGATTAAATTTTTGTTTCGAATTCAGTGAGCACTTCACATGACAGACTGGCTTCAGCCTTTATAGAAATAATGGATCCCCTTCCAAACACAATTTGACAGTACTGCTTGCTGTCCTCACTGTTGCTAACAATTTTCATGTTTGTTAGATCCAGGTAAGTAAAGGAATTCTATGCAGTAGGAAGCTGACTCTACCAAGTACAGTTTATTCCTCTTTTTACAATCCTTTCCCAATATTTTACAGTTAGTTTCAATGGCTTGATGTGATTACTCAGGAGGCCAAGTCAAACATCAAGGAATCCTGCAGGTTTCACAGTAAGTTAAAAATAAGAGACATCTGCTAAAATTAAAAAAGATTAGGTAGGAGTAGATAGTATGCTTTCCACAATGAAAATCTATTTGACCTACATACATATCTGTTATTAATTTAATACTTGAGATAAATATTTTTTATTTTCATTTGTCTTATACGTCTTGGGTCCCCGGGGTGTAAATAGTAACTGAAACATGCTTCTGTCAGTAGAAAGCCACAGTGTGTAAAGGACACAAAGGTAAGGCTCTGCAAACTTAGTTACAAAATCTAGTATCACAAAGTTATATTTAGGGAAACTTTCTTCATAGAGCTAATGTCTAGCTTAATGCCAAGATCTGCCAAATACATTTAGTCTCAAGTCCCTTTAAGAAACAAGGTTATATGAGCATTAGCTAAAATGAATCACACTCCTAAGTATTCTGTACGTAATCATAATGTTGTCTAATAATTAGCAAGAACATTTAAAACAAAACATTCAGGAAACATAAGGATGTCAGGATCATGCTCAAATACATATGAAATAAAATATAGGATCCAGTCCTGAGGACTTTTTTTAAAAATGCAAAAATCTCAGTGAAGTTTCTTCTGTTATGTCAGAAAAGGGCACTATCAAAAATCAAACTTCATCCATGCTTGTTTATCACCAATTTTTTTATTTACCTTTTTTTTTTTTTTTTTTTTTTTTTTTAAGTGGAGAAATATATCATACATTTTCCTTCCGGTTCTTGTGTACTGTAATAATATTGTTTAGAAGTATTCTAGTTTTTTCATCTTTCTCAAAGTAATTCGTAAAGACAATGCTTTAAAACATTGCTTCTCAGCTAGTTCATCTAATTCTTTTCATACATAGAACTAGCAAAACAAGATTTTTCAAAACTACATACATCTACAAAATATGTTAGAACATATTTCCAATAGTTTCAATGTCACATCAGTTGATGATGTGTTTCAGGTTTCAGCATATTTTAATTTCACTGTTTTATGTTCACTCATTTAACAGAGGAAAGAGGCAAGAACGTGCTGTCAGAACAAATTAATGTACTTCATAAAGATATTAAGATGATGAAAAAGATTAAGATGGTGCTAGAAAGACTCTGCCACCATCTGCAAAGGTAAGGTGTTCTGTATTATTAAAACGTATATACATATATTTCTGTTTGAATACTGCATGTGAAGAGCTTGTTTTCTTAAACAGTCTGAAGATATTTAGAATCTTACACCTGTATTTTCTAAACATTATTTTTGTACCCTATGTGTAGCTACAATATTTACCAAGGGTAGTAGAGCAGTGCCTGCTTGTAGAGGTTGAAGCCACAGCAGTTTTGAAAGACGACGCTCATCAAAACCAGGAGTGTTTTGATAAATATTTATTCTTAAGAACTTGGGGGGGTTGCCTCTGGAGTTGTACTTTGTGGTATGTAATATTTATGTCCTTTGGCTTTAGTTCTCTAATAAGCTCTGCAGAGAGGTAAGTGTGTTCACCCCCCACACCCTCTCCCCCCGGCCTCTGTCCCTAACCCTCCCCCCTCCCCCGTCAAAAAAAAAAAAAAAAAAAAAAAGTCTCCTTAGACCCTCTAGAAAAAAAATGTCTCCTTAGACCCTCTAGATCCACTAAGGTTGACGTGCATAAGAAGGAAGGCTGGCAGTTCCCTTGAGCTGACCATTATTTCCTTAGGCAACTTCTCTTCTCTTAAACCCCACCTCAGAAGGTTGTGAAAAGTAAGTATGAATTGTCTGTATTTCTTTAGGGAAGTGACTAGTGGGTCTCAGTGACTTTGATGGTGTCAGCAATGTCCAGTAGGCAGCTGACCACTAGAAATCTCACTGAGCACAAGTGGTATTTGCACTGTCTTTCTCCCACTGCCTTAAAAAGCAAATTCTCTCCACATCAAAAGTGTCTCTATTGAGCAATTGCTGTGTGTCAGCACTCTTCAGCCTTAAGTTGTTTGCTGGTTTCTGGAACATGAAAAACACAAGATGTCACAAAATGAAAACAGTGTCTGTTTCCATTCTGATGATTTAGGAAGCAAAGCAGGAAAATAAAGCAAATATGTTAAAAAAAAAAAAAAAAAAAAAAGAAAAGAAAAAAAAAAGAAAAGCAATCGGGATAATCAGGATAAATGAAGGAACAACTACACATTGTATGTGGCTCCTCTGAAGCCTTTGCCTTTTCTATCATTTCTATCAGACAGCTCTTTCTATCAGATAATCAAGATAGACAGCAAAGTTACAGCTATTAACAAGTCAGGAAAACATTTTTATAGCTTAAAAAGCTTAACAGACTCAAGACACAGCCAAGTAATTCCAATTATGCAATTATGCACATACAAACCCTTAAATTTGCAATGGCAAATGAGTTGCATTTGTTCTAATCCCTGTGAAAGATCCTCTTCCATTTCTCAGTTGCCTGCAATTGTGCAGACTGTTAAATTCTTTCAATATTTTCTACTAAATCCTCCATTGTAATTAGGCATGTGATTGCAATACTTCCTATCTTCTCCTCATAGTACAAAATGGCATTCCTTCTACCATGTTTCTTATTTTAAGAGTTGAATCTGCTTATAGAGCTAATGGTAAGTCAAAGGATGGTACAAGTCTGACAAGGAAGGTTAATTTAGCTGGGCTTCAGTATGAGACTTGCAACTTTTTATTTTTTGGAAGTTGCCAGCTGCCACATGGATCATGACAGAAGCGCTGACTTCAGAAATCAAAAATGGATGCCATGCTTTGCATGTTGCTTTTTTTTTTTTTTTTTTTTTTTTAGTGTCATAAACAAAATACTAAGAATGTTTTAAGTGGTTTAGATCACCAAGGTTGTCAGCCAAAATGGAGCAACAACTTTCTAGATTAACAAAAATGGACAGATGCAAGTTATTAAATGCTACTTGTCACAAATTTGAACGCTGCATATCTACACAGTAAAGCAGGAGAAAAGCCAGGAACATGATGAACTGACCTAGGAACATTAAAATCATATCAGTAAATCACTAGGTTTTCCATTTTCCAGGCTTTAAGGTCTTGAAAGTTTAAGATGCATTAAACCACAGTGTGGACTGCAGTACATCTCTATATATAATTTGAGAAAAAGAGAAAACTGAAGTAAAAACTTTTAACAGAGGAGGTTAAACAATTTTCTTCAAAACTATTTTTGCCCTTCTCATTTGTGAATGTCTATGGATTACTATATATGCTTATATGCTTTTCTTTAGCATATACATGTACATACAGATTTTGAAAAATCCAGTAGAAAAATATTTAAGCATTTTACATAGTATTTTCTGTAAATAAGTATTAAAAACACATTGCAAACACTGGAGAAATATATACTGAGTCCTGAGTCCAAAGACACTGAATTACCTGTTTATGTAGAAATTTTACTGATCATAATTACATAAACTCTTAATAGAGATTGTTGGTTTCAGTCAATTGCAATTTTATATTTATCAAAACCAAACTTTTAGTTTAAGACCACTGTAAATTCAGTTTTCAAAAAGCAACATTTGGCCAAAGACATGGGACAAAATATGTGCAGAGCAGTTTCAAGAATATGATTAAATTTGCAAAGAAAACAATTCCTTGCCAGAGCTGGAACTCCATTGCTTTTCTGTGCACTCCATCAAACTGAATAAAAAATTCAGTGCAGCCTGGTTTGTAGGAGGTCAACTGTGTTGGAGGATGCACCAGAAATGTTAGACAGATGTGACTTTGCAGCTGGTTTGCAGAGCCTGAGTGAGATAGGTTGTACTCAGTGCAACAACTGCATATGAATCAGGCTGAATTAAGGGAACCCAGAGAAGTGTGAGGATTTGATTAGAGTCAGTCTATTTGAGGAGAGAGCTATGAGAAGAGAGCACACTTCTTCAGTTGAATTGAAGTAGGGAATGTGGTGGGTTGTTCCTGCCCAGCAGCCAAACTTTACACAGCCACTCATTCCTCTCCTATGTCCCAGTGGGACAGCGGAGAAAATAGGAAAGCTGAAAGTGAGAAACTCATGGGTCAAGATAAAGACAGTTTAATAAGTGAATCAGAACCTGTGCATATACATGTAAGCTAAGCAAAGGAAAGAGGAATTTATTTACTGCTTACGATCAGCAAGCACATATTTAGCCAATTCCTGGAAAACAGGGCTTCAGCACTCATAACAAATACTTGTGAGGACAAGCACCATAACTACAAATAGCCCAACTTCTTCCTTCTTTTCTTGAGCTTTTATTTCTGAACATGATGTCATATAGTATAAATGCTTTGACCAGTTCAGGTCAGGAGTCCTTCCTGTGTCCTCTCCCACCCTCTTGCTTCTTCCAATCTCCCACCTATCACTGTGGGCAGAGTGGGAATGAGAGAATAACTTCAGACATCTCTAAAATATTGGTGTTTTATCAATGTTGTTTTAGTCACAAATCCAAAACACAGTACCATACATGCTGCTATAAAGAAAATTAACTCCATCTCAGCCAAACCAGTACAGGGTTTAGTCTGTTCTATAGGTAACCACCAAAACTGACTATACAGACATCATGAGACAGAATTCAGCCTGTAACCATAAGTTAAAGACAACATTTCTAAAATAATATATTAAATATTCTCCTTTTTCTTTATAATATTTAAAATGTTTCTCCTTTTTTTTTTATAAGGTTGAGACGCACCACACACACACACACAAGAGAGAGAGAGAGCATTACTGTCTTCCAGAAATATTACAATTCACTTCTTTTGGTATTTATGGAAGCTGTCAAATTTTGAAAGATAATAGCATGAATAAAAGCACTGAAATGAACCTCTGAGAAGATGCTTTTATTTGTAGTGCATTAGCTGGATGAACTGGTGGGAAAACCAAGAGAAAGGAGACTTACTGGGATTAGGGTGTTCAGGGACTAATACTGAATTCATTCCTTAATTTTATTAAGGCAGAACACACTTAGGAATTCATATTTGGAGTGGAAGAGAAAAGTATCCTATTTATTTAGCCTCAGTCTGACCTTCCCTGTGAACTGCCAAGGGGTATCCCTTTTTCCTGTATTTATACACAAGTTTTTCCATACCAGGTGTATTTGTTTTTATTTCTGGCAAGATAGAGTAAAAAAATGAAGTGTAATGACAGAGACAAACTTCCTGCTAGGAAAAAGTTATTAGGAAATGGGCAATACATGTTACTACTCTGTTTTGAGTAAAAGAATCTGGTTCTAGCAGAGCCCAGAAGATCCACTTCTCTTTAATTTCTTCCCAGTAGATTCAAGAACACCAGGGGGAGAAAAAGTAAATTACTTCGGCTGTATATAGACGGGACAGTATAAGTAAGGAATTTAAGTGAAGGCAAAATTTTTGAAAGATTACAACAGTTAGAGAATTCTAAACATGTTTTCAACCATGGGTCTCTTTATTAAAAAAAAAAATAAAAAAAGGCAAAACACACACAGAACCTCTGACTCTCTGACTTCTTTACTGATTAATAACAATGACTGTAAAAAATCCAAATGCACCCCAGTATTTCAGTTGTGGAGGGATTTAGAATTCTTAATAATAAGCTTTCTAAATTGTAAGGTAGACAGCAGAAGATATCCAAACTTCCTTTTGACTTCAAGTTTTTTTGTCAGAACGTATATTCTGTAGGAAGCTATAAAAGCTAACAGCTAAATTTTGAGTCTAGATATGTGTTCTTTTAAGGACAATTGTATTTAAAAACACAGAAATATTAATACCAAGAGCACCAAAGGGTGTTATGTCTGACTAAAAAAAAAAAAAAAAAAAAAAAAGTGATAGACTCCACATAAACTCTACAGTATGCTCCTCCTGTTGGATGAGCTACAACTTGTCTTGCAGATATATATCTTGATCTGAAAACTCCTAGTAAGACTAAATTAACTGTCCTAAGTAAAATGGTTCTAATGGATTAATTGCCCTCAGGATTAAAAGACTTTTTCTTTTCTCATTTTTTTTTTTTTTTATTTGAAGGTATTTAGTAGGCATTCTATTTATCTTATAATTACAGAAGTTATGTACAATAATTCAGGCCCACATCCTATAGATTTTGTTTATGAGTCTTTAACCTTATCTTTAGAACATATATAGAAGGGAAAAAAGAACATCAAATAAATTATGCTGATATTTTTAAACAGATTTATTTGGCCATCCTTGAACAATGTAAGGTTTCCTACAGCTGCAAAACCCCGGTAATTTAGGGTTCTGACCTGCAGTAGAAAATTAACCTACATGCTCATATTAGAGACTATTTAAACTATTTCACATAGAGCTCAGTAGAGAAATGTCCTCTGCCTTCAAAACAAATAGCTGTTGCAAGTACCCATCTGTGATTCATAGCACAGACATTCCAAGTCAAAACAGTAACTTTTCCAAGAGGTGAACTGCAGTTAACTGTTAATTTGGAAACACTCAGAGGAACTTGAAGCAATGCTAGATGGTGTGTATTTACTGCGGTGACTGGCTGAGGAAGTATTCTGCAGCAATCTAGCAAAGAAAAAAAAAGTTTTCTGTGAGACATTGATATTCTTTAGACATTCAGAGTTGGGATAACTTATTTAATCTTTTAGAAATGCCCTAATGCTTTTTTTTTTTTTTTACATAATTCTGGATATATTTCAGGGAGTTGAAGTATAGGCTTATTATAATTTTAAGTTGATATCACTGCTAAAAACATTTGAGTGATGCATAACTACAGATGATAAAACCTCTGTTTTATTGTTATTACACAAGATTTTATGTTGAATTACCATTTGCATCAGGACTTGTCTGTCATCCTCTTTAACAGTAAATAGGTTGCTGTTGTAAAAAATCTCTTTTGGAGTTACTTATGTTAGATCAGATTTGGATAAATTTTTGCCAAAAGTGAAATGTGAGGGAGGAAAATTTTATTATATGTTGTGACATACAATGAATGATAATATTTAACTGGAACAACACAGAAGTTGGGTAAACACAGAAAAATTCTGTGACTTTGAAAATGACTTTGTATGATAGTAAAATGCTTCCGCTTTGGGGAGGAAAGCAGTGGTTTCATAGATCTACAAAAATTTTGTAGAGATAAATCTGATTCTAAGGCTTTGATGAGGCAACTGCTGACTGTAATATTTGTGTAGGGTCTACATCAGAAAGAATTTATATTGCAATTTTCTTCAGTTGATCCCTTCCCTTCCCTTCCCTTCCCTTCCCTTCCCTTCCCTTCCCTTCCCTTCCCTTCCCTTCCCTTCCCTTCCCTTCCCTTCCCTTCCCTTCCCTTCCCTTCCCTTCCCTTCCCTTCCCTTCCCTTCCCTTCCCTTCCCTTCCCTTCCCTTCCCTTCCCTTCCCTTCCCTTCCCTTCCCTTCCCTTCCCTTCCCTTCCCTTCCCTTCCCTTCCCTCCCCTTCCCCCTTCCCCCTTCCCCCTTCCCCCTTCCCCCTTCCCCCTTCCCCCTTCCCCCTTCCCCCTTCCTCCTTCCTCCTTCCTCCTTCCTCCGTTTTGTTTTTTTTGTTTTGTTTTGTTTTTTGTTTTTTTTTTTTTACTTTTTTTACATGCAGTTGTATTTATTGTCGTCAACAAGTTCTTTAATTTTAATTAAGGGCTTTCAAGCCCTTCTCTGGACATGTTCCAGGGCCTCAATGTCCTTCTTGTAGTGAGGGGCCCAAAACTGAACACAGTACTCGAGGTACAGCCTCACTAGAGCAGAGTACATGGGGATGATCACCTCCCCAGTCGTGCTGGTTACACTTTTCCTGATAAAAGCCAGAATGCCATTGGCCTTCTTGGCCACCTGGGCACACTGACAGCTCATGTTCAGGTGAACATCAATCAGTATCCCCAGATCCTTTTCCTCTGCACAGTTTTCTAGTCACTCTGCCCCATACCTGTAGAGTTGCATGGGCTTGTTGTGGCCGAAGTGCAGAACCTCTGCCCATCAACCCATCCTGTCCAGGTTCCTCTGCAGAGCCACCCTACCCTCAGGCAAGTCAACACTTCCCCCCAATTTGGTGTCATCTGCAAACTTACTGAGGGTGCACTCAATTCCCTCATGCCAATCATTAATCAAGATATTAAAGAGGATGGGCCCCAACATGGACCTCTGGGAAACACCACTGGTGACCGGTTGCCATCTGGATTTTACTCCATTCACCAACATTCTCTGGGCCTGGATGTCAAGCCGGTTTTTAACCCAGCAAAGAGTATACCTGTCCAAATTATGGGCTGTCATCTTCTTCAGGAGAATACTGTGGGAAACCATGTCAAAGGCCTTGCTGAAGTCTAGATAGACTATGTCAACAGGCAGGTTTCCTGGTCATAGCAGGAGATGATTTTGGTCAGGCAGGAAGTGCCTGTGATGACACCATTCAGTATTAAATCCTATATAATATTCTGCAGATTTGTAGGAGTTGCATTAGTATTTTGAGACTGACAATATAAAGAGACTGATGTAAATTTTATTTTTGTCAGAGAAACATCTCAGAACCTATCTTCAGTCTTTATGAAAGACCATTTCTCTTGGAAGTCATCTATTTTCTTTAGCGAGACCAAACCTCATAGCATAAATACCTACAGCAATCTTTCTACTGGTTTCATTTGAATTGTTTGTGATTGAATCACCAATACTTGAAGTAAAAAGTAGCCTTGCTTATGAATATTTGTACCTTTCATTTTGTATTATCATTTTTAGTTTTCCCTTACTTTATATGATATATCATAGAATCATTGAATCATCCAGGTTGAAAAAGACCTCTAAGATCATCTAGTCCAACCCTAGTCCTAAAATCATCTAGTCCAACCTAGTACTAAAGTCCACCTCTAAACCATGCTACTAAGTTCTACATCTAAATGTTTTTTGAAGACCTCCAGGAATGGTGACTTAACCATGTCCCTGGGCAGCCTATTCCAATGCCTTACAACCCTTTTAGTAAAGAAATTAGTATCATAATAATTAATATAAAATTATATATGTCATTATTATATTGTTTTACTTTATACCTTATTTAAACTTGCTTGCTATGATTCTGATTAAGTCACAGTCTTTGTTTCTGCAAGGTATCAGTGTCTCCATCTTTCAGAACAGATTTCAATTTCTTGACATATACTTTTTTTTAGTATTGTTACACTGTGCATAACACAGAGTTGAAATGTGGCAGGATTTAACCATATCAAGCCAATTCCACTGGACGCATTCAAGAATCTAATTACAAGATGTACAGCAGATTTGTACTCTACATCAAAACTGAAGACTTGCCCTCTCTTCATTTTATAATTGCATATTATTATTTTTATGCTACTACCTAAATTTTAGTTTTATTTTTCTCTCTTTCTTATCTATTTCTATACACCTCTGAAATGTCTTTTTTCTTTTTTCTTTTTTTCCCCAAATATTTCCCCATTTTCTAATTGGTACCTATGGGTGGATTCAATCTATAGTAATTCTCAGCAAAAATATAGCACTACATATTTTCTATACTGAATGGGGTCATAGTTTGACTCCATTTAAATGCACCTAAAGAATGTACTCTAACTGTGAGAATACTCTGAGCTGTGATGTTTGATTCTAGCTCAAATTTACACTGAGAGGAAATGTGTCGATAAAGGACTATGTTGTGGTGTGCGTGGGGGGGTAGGGGTTAATGACTTAATTTAGCCATTAAAGGATTCCATGTGATTTCAGTTCAGCACTTTTTATCCAAACGCAAGTGCCGTATTCCTACTTCCCTGGTACCTGTCCAGGCTGTGCAATGCCAGATACTGCAGACAAACTATTTTTTGGAGACTATTGCACACAAATTAATTAATGCCAACTGTAAATGATATGTCAACTCAGCTTGGCAGAGCACTGTGTATCTACTGTAGTGCAAGCTCTAACAACTCAGAGCACCACTGCCACGTTGAACCCATGTTAATAAGAAATTTTCCTCAATGAGTCTCAGCTCCTGTGACTCACCCTCGGGGCTTTATATTATCAAAATTCCAGAAAATCAACCCTGTGCATGTGGGATAAACTACAAAAAAGAAGGCATGTAAAATTTCTTTGTGTTTTGCCATTTCTTAGTTATTATTATGATTATCATTTATCCAGGAAAGTAACCAATATGCTATACTTTTGAAATAATGTTCTAATGTCTCATCAACAAACATAATGTCAGTCATTGCTGAAAATATTCAGAGGGTGCTCCAGCCCTCTGACCATGTTTGTGGCCCTGCTCTGGACCTACCCTAACAGTTCCATATCCTTCTTGTGCTGAGGGACCCAGATCTGGATGCAGTACTACAGGTGGGGAGTACAAGTCAGAGCAGAGGAGGACAATCACCTCTCTGGACCCGCTGGCCATTCCTCTGTTGATGCCACCCAGGATGTAATTGGACTTCTGTAAGGTCACACTGCTGGCTCGTGTTGAGCCTTTTACCCACCAGAACCCCTGAGTCCTTCTCTGCAGGGCTTCTCTCAATGAGTTCCTCCCCCAGTCTGTACTCATGTCTGGGATTGCCCCGACCAAGGGGTCCCTTTGAATGGCATTCCTTCTTTCTGTTATATCAACTGTACCACTCAGCTGGTGTTGTCTGCAAACTTGCTGAGGGTACATCATACAAAATACATCATATAATTTCAGTCAAATTCAAAGGTTCTGTTATAACTAGTCTCTCTACCATCAAAAATTTAGCAATGCTTGGCTTCATATACAGTACTCTTCATTCATTAGTCTCAAAGCCTTTTCAGGGAAGGAAGTACTTTGTGTCATTTCCAGATGAGGTAAATTAGAAACTAATTGGTATTCCCAGCACCTCGTAAACTGAGCAGTAATAATATTCCCATTTTGATGATGGGGTAGCTGTGGTACAAAGAGACTAGTTTATTTGTGTAAAGTCACTCAGAAATCAATGGCAAATAGGGGAATAAATAAAAGATTTATTTTTTTTTTTTTTTTCAAAAAAGAATGTTCTAACCACAAGACATTCTCTTTTTCCTCAATAATGAAGTTAAATATGTGAAGTAAAATAATGAAGTTGTTCTACAGATTAAATTCACAGTAATAACAGATGTTCAACAGTTTTTAATTTCTCTCTTTCAGTAATGTGGTCTGTGTACTGCCTGAAGCAGGATTTAATTTGTCTCATTACGTTATCAGACAACTAAGCTGCTGTCAAAATAGGCAGATCAGGAATTAATGAAAACATTTCTACATACAGTTCTGTGATTATAGTATAGACAGCTGTATTTTAATTTCCAGGCATTTGAGTTTCACATTCATGGAGTTTGGGTTTAAACTAAAATCAGATAAGAATACAGGCTAAGGCTTGTTTCACATCTGAAAATCTGGTGTTCTTATTAGAAGGGGTGAATCTACACGCAGACCTACATAAATACTCATTAATAATCATGCTTCTCAAACCCCCTATCACAATTGGCATTGAATGAAACCTTTCATTTCTGACTAGTCTCAACATCCAGAACAGAGAAAGACAACACAAGGTCTCATGATCCACACAAAAATACTTCAAAAACATGTTTAAACCAGAAGGCTTATTTAGCTGCCTAACTTCTGCTACTATACTTACAAGAATTTGTGTGACCTTGACTAAGCTATCTTTTTGCTTATCTCTCACTGTAGGTCTAAGTCCTTTAGTTTGGTATAGTGTTCAAATCAGTGAACTGCACTTGGAAAAAGCAAACTAATAAAGTTCCTCAGGGCACTTTGCTATTATCATTAACAAGAATAAACCTGTAGTCTGGAATTACCTGTTTTGGTTCCTACCTTTTATGCAACTTAGCAACAGTGTCCTAAGTCCAGTAAATTCTGTTAATGTCTTCAAAATGTAGTCCTTTAAATACCTTCATTTTAATAAGCAACTACTAGTGGCAATATAAACATTAGATCCTAAAATCACTCTTCAGGAGGTGCCTGTCTGTCTCTGTTTGCTATAGTAAGAACCAGAAGCATTTGGGTTAAGAAATTATATAGGGGAAAACTTCAGCTTTATTCTTCAAATGAATTTGTGTGTAATAAAGTTCATGTCTGTCAAGATTCACAGAGGTGCATGTAGTCAGCAGTACTCATCAGAAAGCTTTGGTTTGATGTTCTGGATCTTTTTTAAATGTAACATTGTTTCTTTTCTAGTAAATTAGGAATGCTGGTGCAGGAATCTGTAAACCTTTACTGACCTGATTTTTCATGGTCCTTGTACTCCTGATTAAGCAATCTCCCCTTTCTGCAGCCACATATTTTTCTTGCGTTATCCCTTAGATTATTCTGGGACAAACGCTTGTACTAGTGCACAGAGTGATCTAATGGGAAACAAATCTGACAAAAATACAGTTCAATCTATGCCCTCCTTTCCATCTCCTTAACACAAATAAATAAATAAATAAATAGAATTACTATGCTGTCATAACACAGTTAGCAAGAGTTAGACAAATGCTATCTACGGCCATCCTGTCACCAGAAAATATTTGATCAATAACATCCTCAACCTGCTTGCACCAAAGCCCATTCTAGTCTAAATTTCATGCAGTAGTTATGGACCTTGTATTAAAAGTTACCGATTCAGTGTGGAGAACTGCACTTATCTCTGTTTCCATTTAATTGTTTGTTTTCTGATACCTTGAAAATTAGGAGTCCTTCACTCTAGTTTAATGCTATCAGAAAGTCAAGAATTGGTTCAAGTAGTACTTGATTTCAAGAAAGACAAAAGAAAAAAGAATGACAAAAGAAAAAAGAATGACATAACCTAATGAGATACCTACCATCTATCTAATGCAATTAAAGTCAACATTCTGGGTTATGGGGAAACATGGATGTTACTTTTTCTTTTATTGCAATAAAGTAGTTGTTAAGAGGATGGCATATTAAAGAATCAAAGATTTGTTTCCCTGTGGGTTTTTGTTGTTGGTGGTGGGGTTTGGGGGTTTTTGTTTCTTTAACATTAGACGTTAACATCTGATTAGACTTTTTGCATGAAAGTTCTCCAACATTGCTAAGTACTCTCCTGGGAAGGAAATTAATTAGTAAACTGAATCCATTATTTAATTATTAAAATATTTACTTGATTGTTTTATTTATATCATACTTATACTGGAAGAGACCTCATTAAAATCGTTATTATTTCTGTATTTTAAGACATACCAAGTCCATGTGTTCATCCAGTTTCAGTAAACTGTTTAGAAATGTAACACTCTGGCTGTTGAACAAAATAAATGGAATGCTCTTGATATAACATCCCTGTAAAATCTGTACTCACACAACAAAATTGATAAATCTTGAAGAGAAATGAAAAACTTAATTAATTCTTCTTTCATGTCTTCAGCGTGGCAGGTTATTACCAAAAAAAAAAAAAAAAAAGTCTCCTTCTTTTCACCCTTCCTCCAGCCTTAGAATGTAATATATGTGTTGGCTCCAAGTTGCTAGAATATTCATTTTAAATCCACAGGTCATAGCACTGTGTCTTGATAACATACCATTCTTGATTGCTGTTTGAACAAAACAAAAATGCTGTTTGGCATAGTCAGAAGTAGAAAACCAAAATTATAGACCACAATAAAGTCTGCCTGTAATAATCTACAGTCTTTAAGAAGAGACATATACAGTGATTTCAGTATTCTCAACTTCACTGGGGTTCACTAGCAAATGATATTTCCCTTCTCTTACTTTTCAGTAAAGTAATTTTATTAATAATTAATTATAATCTTGCAGATATAAAGCACAGAGGTTGCTCTCCAGCCCCCTCCAGATATGCTGCTGGAGGATGCAGCAGCATCCTGTGCTTCAGGATGCTGCTGCAGAGTTGTATGGCTTATGATGGCTTTTCAACACCACTGTCATATAAAAGCACACAAAGATCCCAGAGGGAACAGAGGAGAAAATGAACATGACCAAAATGTTTAGTCCACCTGGGATGTAATGCTGTGTGAAAACCCTGAGCAGCACTTTCAACAAAGAAATGCAGCCAGATGGATTCAGAGCAGTCCTGATGATGTGCTAACTATTCCAACTAAACTGTGAAGAGGTTAGGAAAATTCAAGGAAATAAGGAAACTTTAAACATCTTGTGAGAGAGGTATAATTATTGTGACATTAAAGATGGTTGCAAAAGGTTTCAGTTTCCTCTCAAAGAGAGGAAACTGGGGCACACACAGTGCAGCTGAGAGACATCCCATCTTTACATGTCAATTCAATGCAGTTGTTATGGCAAACAAAATAATCAGTGATGGAAATGATAAGTGTTCCTTTTCTCTGCACAGCAGTCACAGTGGCAGTGATGCTGCTGCCATTCAACTCTTCCACACAGGAGGCTGATATAATCAAAAAACAATACTGAAATCTTTTAAAGCCCCTCACTGTCTACCACTTAAGCACAGTCTCTTGGGAATCAGTATAAACATTTGGTCTCTGGTTGCTCCAACTTATCATCTTCTCACTAAACATCAGTTTACTTTTGAATCACTGCACCCCATAGAAAGTGTGGAATATTTCCAAAAGTAGAGCATGAATTACTGGTGAGGCTGGCCAAGGCACAAGGTTGTGTGCAGTGGGAGACTGGAATGATGCAGAAGCTTCCAGTGGAAAGACTGAGGTGGTGATTTTGGTTCTGCTAATTAACTCCCAGCAGTATTAAGGAAATTTTCTCCTCCATATGGTCAATTAAAAAAAAATAAAAAAATAAAAAATAAGATATGGTTATATACATGTAAGTCCTTCACAGCTGGCATACCACAGAGCTTAACAGGTCAAGAAGATATGCTCCAGTGGTCCAAATCCTTTCTTTATGCCCATCTGATGGTACTGAAGTTACTTGTTCAAAATACAAACATTACATGTTAAGAGCCATAAAGATAACAGGTTAAGCAAACTTATATACTACATTTTTTTCAAAGCCTGATTTCTTATGTATGCATAGGCCTCTGTGTTGCAGAAGGAATCTCCTGTGATGTAACTGCAGTCTGTGTGAGTAAGGTTTATTTCTTACCCAACAAGCATCTGGTATAATGGCGTAGATAACAATTCCCTGATTACCTAGTCCCAGAGTATTTTATATGAACTAGATAAACTTTGCATAACCGCCTTTTCTATGTGTAAAACTGACAGAGATATTTAATACAGTTTTAGGTCCTTACCTAGATTTAGGTTTGTTCTTCAGCAAGTGTTTTGTCCACAGTTTCTTTATCAGCATATCATGTGACTACCAAAGTTCAATATAATCATATGCAAGTCCAACAAGGGATCTCTGAAGCAATCCACAAGCATGCCAAACATTTCATCATTTTGTAGCAGGAATTAACAATACTTCATACAATCTGTTAAGGTCCAAGTAAATACTCAGTATTATTGAGGTAGAAATATATCCTTTTTTTATTTTTTTTCTCAAAATAGCAGAAGCAAGTAACAGAAACCAACAGTTTTATGAGGAAAAAGAACTGTTTTCCAATAACAAAAATTAAACATTACAATGGATAGCCTAATCTTTTATAAAAATCACATTCCACTCATTTGTGATTGCTAGCATTAAAATCTATTGATTCAGAGAAAAGGAAGTGTGTGTTTTTGTTATTTATTCTTCCCTGTAGTAAATAACATGTACATAACATGTCATTTAGTATGCCACTTAGATTTATAGGGCCATACTCACACAACTTTGTGATATTTTATCCTATATCTTCACATCTGGCACTTGTTTTAAGATATTATACATGATTTGTGAAGGTTAAGAGAAATATGGTGGGGTGGAATTTTTTTTTCCTGTAATACAAACTGAGTGTGAAATTACCCTGCTGAACTTCCTCTATGAGAAAATGAGTTTGTGTGGTCACTAAACCAGTGACCTTAATGCCTGCTGACCAATCAAAACACTTCCAGAAAATGAATAGAAGTGACTATTCAATATTTCCTGTGCTACCTCTCTCCATGATGCAAAACCATTGTAAATTCTATGTTTTTGAGGTTCTCCAAACACAGATTAAGATGAATAAACCCAGCTTTTTTAATCGGTTGTGCAATTATATCTAAGCATATTTTATGGTCAGGTTTTGTACACAGTAAAAGGTAAACCTTTTTGAAAGGAGCATTACATAGTTGTTCTGATGTTATTCAGCCCTGTCCTTTTGCACAAAGACTGGAAATATGGAGTAGAGTGTGCTTCCTTCCCCTCTGATAGGGCAGTGGGGATGGAATACAATCCATCCCTCAGGAAGTCTTGTCCCCCAGTGTAGGCTGTCTTGACAAAACAGCTGATGGGAACAGGAACACCAAGTCCCATCCAGAGTCCTGACCTGGCCCCAGCAGCAGTTCCATTTGCATAGCCAGCACTTCCCAGACCAAGCTCACAAGTAGCAAATGCTTTGTTTGTCAGCTTTCTAACCCTCCCTTGGAAAAAAAAGAAAAAAAAAAAAAAAAAAAAGAAAAAAAAAAAAAGGTCTTTCTAAACTGGGAGATGATTTTTTTAAGTTGAGTTGTTTGTATTCTTGTAAGACTAGAAGGTATTGAAACTGAACTCACCAGCCTCTCTAGTCATGCATATACGTGTGGCATTTGAATTATTTGAAGTCAGAACTTGGCAAAACAAATGTGAAAACGCTAACCAAGATACACAAAACTCCTTCTCCTCCTCTATAGACAAGGTCAACCAATGTATCGCTTTAATAAAGAATGGTTATTTTAATAGCATTTTTTTAATTGCAGTGGAAGAGAGAGAGAGAAAAAAAAATGCTCAGAAATGGACCAAATGTATACATATAAATAACTAATGTGCTAAAATTTGTTTCAGTTCTTGGGACTAAATAGTGGAATTTCTCCAAATATAACCCAGTTCTGAAAAAATGTATTATGATTCACTTCTATGCTATCTGATTTATAGTTTAGCTACTTATGATAAATAGATAGTGTTAATTCTTATAATTAAATTGTGTTTTCTGATAGAAGAGGGACAATTCATTTATAGGACCTGATAAATTCCACCATGTTGGTTTTATATTGACGTGACTTGTAATCGTTAACATTAATTCATAAAGGAACTGAATTCCTTATCATTGATGCTCCTCCTTTATGAGTCCCTACCCTCCAAAACATTAAGCCTTTAGCTTTCCAGAAATGTACTCTGCATTTATTGATATTGCTCAATCTGTGCCTTGGAAACATCTTTTTCATTTTTCCTTCAATAATTCATTAAAAGTAATACCATGTTTAACCATAATCTAGCAAAATATTTATTTTAGCATACTCTTAAAATTAACCCTGCCAACCTAAGAAAAAATGAGAATCAGCTTTTCAAAATGTAAAAGAGAAGAGAGGAAGTGGCTGAAAATTGTCATGACTGTGATTTATTTGAAACTGGAAAGCAGGGATTTTAGTTGTTGTTTGTTTATTTATACCTTTTCAATGTCAGTTCAACCTTTCTGATCTAATATTTTACACGTATGTTTCTCTGATTTAAATTATTTTAAAAGAACAAGGTAGAAGACCATCTCCATAACAGCTTTTTTCTTGTGGTAAGCAGTAGCCATAAGAAAATATCTTCTTTCCAAAACATGCTGTGGAGCAGAATTGCCTCTGCTTTTCACAAAAGATTTACAAGGAAATATTAAATCTGTCTGATTGTCAGATTTCTCATAAAAGCATACACCTTCATTCATCTTCCACTGAAATGCAGGGGCAGAATTTTGTGAAGAACACGGCCTACATTTCAAGTGCTTCAATGTAAAATAGAATTGTCTATTACTTTATCTTTTTCCTGAAGTGTTTACATGCTCCCTATGTTACTGATGATGGTTGGTTTTTCTGTGATTTACACTGGACAACTTCAAGTTCACTAGCTATAGCAATGAGTGGTATTTAATTTTTATTTGGCCTGTAACTAAGAATTATTTTTCTAACTTTTCTGTTTGTTTTTTGTTGTTTTGTTGTTGTTGTTGTTGTTGTTTGTTTGTTTGTTTTTCTTTTAATATTGATTGCTTTTATCCATTTTGTGGGAGAAATGTCATGTGCTTCTGTACCACTGAATCTGACTGGGAAGACATCAACAGTAACAACACTTTCTATTCAGCTGTTTGTATTTCTTGTATACTATTTACTACAATTAAAATAAGATTTCCTCCTATGCTATCCCCTATCCCCTTGATTTTTGATATTCTTCTAGCCTTAAACTGGAAAGTACAAAAAAAAAAAAAATAAAAGTTTAAGGAAAAAAGATACACACTAAGCATCTCTCTCACTTCTGTGGTGTTTCTTAAACATAAAAGTTTAGGTTGTATATACTCTTACAAGTCTAACGTCTGGAAGTACAGATCTCCACTTGTACCTAATCTTGCTAATGAACTTTACATTTCCTTACAGATCAGAGAACTGTTAGCAGGAATGCAAACTTTTTGTTTATATACAGTAGTAGAACTGACATAGCTGACTTGTTAATGAAGATTTTTTTTTCATAAAGTAAAACAAGAGCTCTTTCCTTTTTATATGCATTTATACTGAGCCAATATGAAATTCCCTGATCAAAATACATACAGAGCAACACTTCTTGTACTTTTTTTACTTAACCAGCTTTCTCTTATTAGATATCTTTTCCACCACAGCTACAGGTTTCATTTTATTAAGAGAGTATGACCACTGGCTCCCCAGAAGGGAAAGACTTGTTTCCATATTGGATATTATTTCCATATCCAGATTACTCCCTTCACTGGAAATTAGGTTGCCTGCTTGCAACAGTAAAATAATTTTGAGCTCATGTGAAAAAGCCATTTGCATCTTGGATGAATTTCACAAAAAAACAGTTCATTGGGTAATAACCAGATTAAATAGGCCATTCTGCATCTCATAATGCATGAAATAATGGATTCCACATTTTTTAATCATCATTTTAATCTCTGATGATGAGACAAGATGCAGTAAGACCAAACTGTATGAATATGTTGATTTAATAAATACATGTGAGTAGCTGTCATTTTATTGACAAAGTCTTGTACTTTGGCTAGCTGTATTAACAATGCAGTTGTCTCTCTATATCAGTTACTTTATGCTCATTCAATGCTCATTTTGCCTGGCTCATTAGAGATGTATCTTTTGATACCGTCTAGATGTATGTTGGTTCTGACAACCATTGTATGTCCCTGAATCACAAAAACATCTTTATGTAGAGATAATTAAAACATTCACGTTTTGTTCAAAGATAAAAGTCATTCAGTACATTTTTAAACTGCTATTATTCATTTTGCTATTTCTACAACAAAATAATATGTACTCAGATTCAAACAAAATTCTTTGTTTCTTTTTTTAGAGGAGGGTGTGAAGGTAGAGGAGAGGGAAGGGTCATTTCACTGTTTCTACTAAAAAATAAAAAAATAAAAAAGTCAGGATAAAATTACATAGATTTCTAAGAAAATGAAAGCTTAAGATTTTCAATCAAACCTCTAATACTACTTTATGGAAAACTATTGTCTTTTGCTTTTTTTTTTTTTTTTTCTCCCCACCCACACATTATATGCCCTATTTCATTAATTTAAGCAATTCAGCATGTATTCATGCTGTTCATTAGCAGGGACCAGAGTAAGCCATGGTTTCACTGAGGTAGTCTGATTTAAAACTACAAAGGCATTGAATACCCAAAGTTGTATGAGCTAATAATGCTGTATGAGCTAATGCTGTAGCGAGGTGGGGGTTGGCCTGTTCTCCCATGTGCCTGGTGACAGGACGAGGGGGAATGGGCTTAAGTTGAGCCAGGGGAGTTTTAGGTTAGATGTTAGGAAGAACTTCTTCACTGAAAGGGTTGTGAGGCATTGGAACAGGCTGCCCAGGGAAGTGGTGGAGTCACCATCCCTGGAAGTCTTCAAAAGACGCTTAGATGTAGAGCTTAGGGATATGGTTTAGTGGAGGGCTGTTAGCGTTAGGTTGGAGGTTGGACTCGATGACCTTGAGGTCTCTTCCAACCTAGAAATTCTGTGATTCTGTGATTCTGTGATTCTGTAATAATGTTACAAAGTCTATGTCAAATGGAAAAGAAAAAAAGTTTTTACTCAGTAATGTATATTAGATGTTATTTCGTTCCCGTTAAGTGCATGAGCTTAAGTTTCATTTCTGGACCAGATTTTCATTTCTAACCTAATTGATGAAAGCATCATCACTTTATTTTGCTGCTAGCTGAAGCAGCATCTTCTGTCTAATGGAAAAATACCAACCAAATAGGCATGTTAAAAGACTTCTTCCCACTAAAGAACATCAGTTTCATCTTATTTAAATTGGAAAAGAATTTTTAGAGATCAAGCTAATTTTTACATCCATAATGTAAAATACAAAGACTGATACGCTGGGGTCCAATACGTCTGTATTGAACAAAAACAAGTCAATGAGAATGAACATCAGCAGCATATTGATAGATTGGGCATGGCATGTCCCCCAGGTATCTCCCCAAGGATGTGACACAGCTGGTACTGGAGGCAAGGAGAATTGGGGGCTGAAGTCAACTCACCCATGGCAGCTGAGAGCCCCTGTGGAGTGTGTGCCCTCAGCTCCTCCTGAGAGTAACAAGGGGAGTTGCGGGCTGGTGGTTCTTGTTCAGGCATTGGAGAATCCACAGCTGATGCTGGGATGCTTCCAGCAATGGGCTGGAAGGAAAGGTCAATACATGGCCAAGTAGATGCACTTTGTTTTGTACATAAAAACAATTTGGTCTCTCTTTGCCCTGGGGAGCTCATAGACGAAGGATAACAATGCTGTTTTCATGCTCTGCCCTGGTCTGTGGTCTCACTGTTCGGGGTCCAAGGAATGTGAGGATATAAAAACTTGTTCCAAGAAGAGATGGGTGAGATGCTGGGGGAGAATTGGCAAGGATGTAAATCTGTTAAGTTGTGTTCCTGGTTCGGGCAAGACCACATTGTGTTTTAAAGTTTCCACCTTCTTTACCTCCCTATGGGGGCACTGCTAGTGTATACCAGACACAAATATATATTTGAAGTCTATAAAACAAATAGGACTGCAAATCTTTAACCTGGGCAGTTATGAGGCTGTAGCTGATTCCTTCATAATGTTAGCCACTGAAGTCTGCCTGTCCCTTTGCTTTAATCCTAACTGAATACCATATCTACCTGTGGCTTTTCCATTTTCCCATGTAAATTGAAAAAATTGTGCATTATCTTTGATTGTTCTTCTAGGAAAATAACAAAACCAAACAAACAAAAATGGTTGCTTGTTTTACACTTCTTCTTCTTTTACAATTATATCTGAACCTCTGGAGAACACAAGACATGCCTAAATATTTTCCTCAGAACCAATCTGAACAATTCCTTACACTAAGATACCAGTGGCTATCCATCATGATGCCTTTCCCTCCTTTTAGATCTCTGGCTCAAATATAACTCTTGAATCATGCATGTGATGTGTTACTATGTTGATAATTCTTCAGCTTTGAGAGGAAAAACTGGTACAGACCTATTACTATTGGGTGTTTACATCACAGAAAATGGCAGCATAACTTGTACTAGATATGACCACATAATTTTTATTCAGGTTTAATTAAAGAGGTCTGGAGATGGAATAGGAATAGTCACAGCCTTTGAGGAAGTCTTGTGAGTTGATGCTGAAAAACTTTTGCAGGGTAATGGAGAAAAAAAATCCCCTGCATTCCTCTGTCTTGTGGTGTATTTGATCTATGGGAAAAACAAGGATTCTAATTTAATTTTACAGTCTACAGTGATATTTTTATGAAGGGTGTGATGCATGCACTATTTGAGGTTTTTTCTCTGTTTCTTGGGTTGCCAGTCTAACACCTTTCACAGGAATTAAATCCTAATTTAAAACGTGGAAAGCCAAGATAATGCCCAAATATTAAGCACTGACAGACAAAAACTAAGAGAAGGCTGTACTCTTCAATTATTTTACCAATATCGCTACATATTGTCTCTCTCCTTAAATTATACAAAACTTTAAAGGTGATGAAGAGACAAACACACACACACACACACACACAAAAAAAAAAAAAAAAAAAAAAAAACTTGACAGCAGCAAACAAAATCATTTTCTGTATGGACACTACCTGCAGTTGTGGTATCCCTTCCTCCTCTGTCTTCCTCCTCTGTCTGTCATAAGGTATTTGCTCTCCATGAATAGGTAACATAATTTCTTTGTAAAACCACCTTCTTTTTCACTCCTTGAAGAGGAAAAAGAAATGTCACTTGTTGCTTTCTGGACACTAGACAGTAGATTATTTCCCACTGCTCTGTTCTTTCTTTTTAAATAATTTCAGATGATAGGACTTATTGGGATAACAGACCAGTTCTTCAGACATTTATATTTCTTACAGGCTTGAAGAAATAGGCAGTATCCATCCTTGAATAAGATGTAAAAAGATAAAGCTTTTTATATATGACTGAATTTGAAAAGTGGATTTCAAGATCAGCATGCAAACTTAGTAAGAGATATTTATCTTTTAGACAAAAATAATAATAATAAAGCCAACTAACCAAGTGTAAGGAAAACATCCAAGCACAGACCATTTGTATCAGAGTGCTAGGGCCTTTATACTCACAGAATAAAAAGTTCTTCTGCAGGCTCAAAATATTTCCAGAAATAGTTCCACCCTTAAATTAGTGGGTTAGGAATTGAGTGTTCTCAATGCAAGAATATTTTACCAGTTCCACTTATGACATAATCTGCAGAGATTCTGCTTGATGAAAGGGAAAAAGCAAAGTGAAAAAGACAAAACCTATATGTACGAAACCAAAAAAGAAAATAAACGTGAAAGAATAAACAGATTTTCAGGAAATATTGGACATCTAATCAAAATGTTATGTGCTTTAGACAAAAAATGCTGAAAGATGTGATGATGGGCCAGAACTGTTAAATAACCGTGCCTTGTCCTTATTGCTGCATACCTTAGAATAAATGTGTTGTCAGAGAAAATTTATAACTGTTGAAATTGTTACTGCCTAGGAGATACAAACTGTAAGTTTCAGGTCTACTCAATATTAGAAAAAAATAGATTTACATTTGTAGTTTTTCTGTGTATTCTTTAAACATGTGGCATATATTGAGGACAAAGTGTTGAAATATGTAACATATGTGAAGTTGGAACAAAATACATAGTTCTTGCTTACATTGCCAAAGGTGTTTATTTCATTGTTTTCACACTCTGACAAATGAAAACATATTATTCTGAAAGTAAGCCCCATGCTCCTCTGAAGAACAGTCCTTTGCACCCATACATACACAAATAATCAGGAATGCTTGTAGACATATCTACTTTAAAAAAAATAATCATCATCATCATTCACAAGTTTATTGATATTTCTTCTTGAAATAACATTACTAAATGGGGCGAGGAGTGATTTCATAATTTTTTGACAAAATCAGTCGAAATTTTCCACAGTATTTATTGAAATGACATAGTCAGTGATTAAAGTTTCTATTCCAGTCCACTTCAAAATAAAGTATTGCTTGTGAGCTAAACATTTTGACCAGCATATTTGCATATGCTTTCTTAATTGTTAACTCAGTGACTATAGAAATAAAACTCATAAATATACATCATTGTGTGTGAGCTTTAAATCAGCATATCCAACATTTCCACAACAAGACTGAATAATGCATTGAATGACTCTTATCTTCCTAGTAATACTTTGATTCTGAGGCAGATCACTTTTCTATACAATGGCCTGTCAAGTCATATAAGCACATATATTTAGCTGGCTTCAAACTCTGGATTACTGGCTAATTAATGCCATGTATTAAGTCTTCTTTGTACGTGTAAGTTCTTTGCAGACCTTGGAGATAAAATTTTAAAACTCCTTTCCCAATCTCTAGTGTGGAGATGCTGAAAGGAGCAAGATAAAGATCTGATTTAATCTGTGTCAGCAAGATTGCAGCTATGGTTGTTTCATGTGATTATAAAGACAGATGAAACAAACAAACAACAAGAAAAATGACCCACCCACCTAGCAAATGTTCATACTGACTTTTTTCTTTTCCTTGGAATGATACTTCAGGATAGGCTTCCCCATTACATCTGAAAACATTTCAAAACACTTAAAATTTCCTAATCTTCTTTCTCAGGAATTTCATTTTAAGTGCTCCTTTCTACCAAGACATAGCCCTTGAGATAGCATTTCTTACAAAAGCAGTCAAGCTAGGGCATTTTTCACCTTTGTGTTTTGTCTTTAGTGACATTGCTGTCTGGCCTCAGCTGTAGCCAGCACATATGCTTTTGAGAATAAACTAATTGAGACTTGGGAGAAAAATCTGTCATAAGGCAAAAACAGATCTAGTGCTTGTTTCACTTAATCATTTCTAACATTGAAATATCTATGTTAAGCCTATGGGAATCATAGAATCATTTAGGTTGGGAAAGACCCTCTAAGATCAACATATCTAACCATTAACCTAGCATTGCCAAGTCTACTGTTAAACCATGTCCCTGAACACCACATCTACAATTCTTTTGAATACCTCCAGAGATGGTGACTCCCTCCTGGGTACTTCTCTGGGCAGCCTGTTCCAAAGCTTCAAGACCTTTTCAGTGAAGTCACAACTTGTGCACTCCCAGCACAACTTGAGGCAATGCCCTTTAGGGCGCTGGTCTTGGGACCAGTGCTTTTCAATATTAATTGAATTAATTAATTGAATTAATGAATGACATATAAGATGGGATTGAGTGCACCCTCAGCAAGTTTGGAGATGAAAAAAAGCTGAGTGGTGCAGTTGATACCAAAGAAGGAAAAGATGCCATTTAAAGGGACCTGGATAGGCTGGAGAAGCGGGCCCATGTGAACCAATGAAGTTCAACAAGTCCAAGTGCAAGGTACTGCATCCAGGTTGGGGCAACCCCAGACAGGAATGCGGACTGGGAGAAGAACTAATTGAGAGAAGACCTACAGAGAAGGACTTGGGGGTTCTAGTAGATGAAAGGCTCGACATGAGCCAGCAGTGTGTACTTGAAGCCCAAAAGGCCAACCGCATCCTAGGATGCATCAACAGAGGCGTGGCCAGCAGGTCCAGGGAGATGATTGTCCCCCTCTACTCTGCCTTTGTGAGGCCCCACCTGGAGTACTGCATCCAGGTCTGGGACCCCCACACAAGAAAGACATGGACCTGTTAGAGTGAGTCCAGTGGAGAACTAAAAAGATGACCATAGGAGCACCTCTCCTATGAAGAAAGGCTGAGAGAGCTAGGGATGTTCAGCCTGGAGAAGAGAAGTCTCTGGGTGAGACCTCTCTTTGGTCTCCATTGAAAGGTGGACCATGAAAGGTGGACCATAAAAGGTCCATATTTTGACCTTTCCATACTTAAAGGGGTCTTACAAAAAAAAAGATGGAGGAGGACTTTTTATTTGGGTAGATAATGATAGGAGAAAGGGGAATGGTCTTAAACTAAAAACTTTTTTAGTTTAAGACCATAAAAGATTTAGACTAGTGTAGTGGGTTTACGTGGCAAGGTTTTGGTAGCAGGGAGCCATAGGGGTGGTTTCTGTGAGAAAGATCTAGAAGCTGCCCCATGTTTGGGAAGGGCCCCATTGTCTTCCAGATCTGAGCCAATAAGCGATGTTGTTTTATGCCTCTGTGAGAGCATATTTAAGACAGGGAAAAAACACTGCGCCAGACAGCAGCCGGGAGTGAGAAACAGCCTTGCAGGTGCCAAGGTCAGTGTAGAGGGAGGGGGAGAGGTGCTCCAGGCGCCGGAGCAGAAGTCCCTTGCGGCCTGTGGTGAGGACCATGGTGAAGCAGGATGTCCCCCTGCAGCCCATGGAGTACCACGGTGGAGCAGGGTTCCACGCTGCAGCCCATGGAGGAGACCACAGTGGAGCAGGTGGCCCTGCACTGACGGAGGCTGCCACCTGTGGAAGACCCCTGCCGGAGCAGATTCCGGGCCAGACCTGTAGCCCGTGGAGAGGAGACCATGCAGGAGCAGGTGATCTGGCAGGAGCTGCTGCCCGTAGGGGAGCCAGGTTGGAGCAGTTTTCTCCTGAGGGATGGACCCCGTGGTACGGACCCATATCTGGAGAAGTTCTGGAAGAGCTGCTGCCTGTGGGAAGCCCACGCCGGATCAGTTCATCAAGGACTGCATCCCGTGGGTGGGACCCCACAGCACAGGGGACGAGAGTGACCGAGAAGGAGCGGCAGAGAAGAAGTGCTGTAGACTGACCATAACCCCTATTCCCCCGTTCCCCTGCGCCGCTCGGGGGGAGGAGGTGGAAGAGGGTGGATGGGGGGAAGGTGCTTTTGGTTTGCTTTTTCCTTTGTTTTCTCACTTCTCTCGCTTGTTAGTAATAGGCAATAAATCTTACTATCTCCTTATGCCGAGTCTGTTTTGCCCGTTACAATAATTACTGCATGATTTTCTCGTCCTTCCCTCAATTTTTGAGCCCTTTTCACATATTTTCTCCCCATTCCTCTTTGAGGAGGAGGAGTGAGAGAGCGGCTGTGGTGGAGCTCAGCTGCCCACTCGAGCAGAACCATGACAACTAGACATTAGGAGGAAATTCTTCACTGTGAGTGTGGTGAGGCATTGGAACAGGTTGCCCAGAGAAGCTGTGGATGCCCTTGGAGGTGTTCAAGGCCAGGCTGGATGGGGCCTTGGCTAACCTGATTTAGTAGGTGGCATCCCTGCCTGGGAACGGTGAGGGGGTGTGGAGTTAGATGACCTTTAAGGTTCTTTCCAGCCCAAGCCACTCTATGATTCTATATTTTTATGATTTCCTGTCTTACCCCTTGGTGTCTGGGAGAAGAAACCAACCCCCACCCTGCTACAACCTCCTTTGAAATAGTTAGTTAGACTGATAAGGTCTCCCATTAGCTTCTTTTTTTCTGAGTTAAATAACCACTGTTCCCTCAGACATGTCTCAAAGGATTTGAGACCCTTCACCAGTTTTGTTGTCCCTGAGACCCTGAAATGCACAACTGAATGTAAGCAGAGTTGGTTTGATTGTTTGTTTTCAAAATCTCTTTTTAATGTTGTCTTTCACATCAAATGCAAGCCAACTGATTTTTTTCTTTATTCAGTAGAGCTAACTCCCTGTTCAGATTATGAGAATACTTCAAAAATACTTCCTTTCAGCTATACATTTACCAGGAAAACTGTGCAACTACCCACCCTTCATCACATCTGTGAGTAGTCTGACATGAAATTATACCTTTTCTCATATTTCCACCAGGTATGCATTCTTCATCCTCTCTGAAAAATCCCTCCTGTAGTGTGTATGTAAACATTTTCCTTTCAATATTATTCCAAATACATCATTTGGATTCATAAATCTTTGTGTTTTTAAAGATTTCCCAAAATTGGTACATTTTTAAGGTTCTAAATCTCTTGCTGTTCAGTAAAAACAGTCCTTTTTAGGTTGGTGGTCTGCATTTCTTCTTCCTCAAATACAGTTTTTAACTGAATGTTTAGAACTAGCCAGAATCTTAAAACGGTCATGTTATTTGTTAAGAGGTCAACCAGCACCAGAGATTGACTCTCTGATAGTGTAGAGATTGACTTCAAGTCATGTTTATGTACCTATTCATTTCCCACTAATGATCTGGCAGCATTCTTCAGAGCAATCTCCCACAGAATTGTAATATTAAGAAGGTGTTTCTTGCACTTTTTAGACCCAGTGGTGTATTTTTTCATATAGGGACATATAGGCACCTAGTGGCCACAGTTCAGGAACAAATTTTTAAGTTTTATAATACTTTCAACCCATGTATTTTTGTTTTCAATATCTTTGTACCAAAAAAAAAAAAAAAAAAAAAAAAAACAAAAAACACCTCTCCTCAGAATTTCAGAAAATACATTAAAGCATTCCATGCCTGTTTGAATAACCTGGACATTGTGAGCTGCTGTTTTTAACTCATCTGCAAAGGCTCCAGTTTCTTTCTTCCTCTAACTAATGCTCAGTCAAACTGCTGGAATCTTTTGTTCTGCTTTTACTCCCCCCCCCCCCCCTCCTCCCACAACTTCTGTTGTTTGAACAGTGCATACAAAGATATCTGTGTTACTCTTCCAGGAAAAGGAACAGATTCTTCAGTCTTGTAGTACTCTGAGAATTTATTCAGTCTGAGATTTTAGTTGTCCCTTGCAAAGATCACCACACTGGCAGCAGAACTGGAATACATTGACAAAACTTTCTCACTTAGGCTGGTGGGTCAGAGCTCACAGTTCTCTTTTTCTCAAAATAAATAAATACATAGACAAAATCCTGTTCCATACTTAAGAAAAGCATGAGAATGTCTCACCAGGATGAAATGTCCATTATAAAAGCTAGGTAAAAGTATCAAGATGTATAAAAAGTCTTATCCAATACAGAACCAAATGTAATACACGACAGCAATTGTTTTTTGTTTTTTTTTTTCTGAATCTGATAGAGCCTCATTTAACTCAGGTGTGATTTCTGATATAACCATAATTGTGAATCTGAAATTTTGGTTCCTTGTTAGAGTCTGAATGCCATCTCTCTGGATCCCACTGCTGAGCCACTTCAATGCTTAATTACATCTATCCAGCAACTCCTCTTATCTCTAAATCTTCGTAGCTAAAAGTAAAATTCAAGAGTTAATTTAATGAAACAGCTTCCTCACTTAAGAAAACATTCAAACTGATTTCTAAACACGGAGTTTCCAAATCAGTACCTAGGCCTGACCTTTGTAAGTTTCCTAGAAATGTATTATTATTATTATTGTGGACAGCTTTAATGTAAATAAAATGATCTTAAAGGGAGTCTTTTTAGAGGTCAAACATGGGTTATTTGAAAAGCTGGGGCATCCGTTTGTTCTATCAGTTAGAAAGTAATCTGAGTAATTCCAGTGTTTCACTCATACAGCTCCTACCACCTCTGTTTTTCCATTCCACTGGCAGAACAATTTCATATTTCACATGTACCCCATATGCACAATTATAATTTGTATACCTTTCAGCTGACTTTATGGAGTGAACTGATTTAACTTTTCCTCAGGAAAAGGCATCATAAAAGTAGGTGTTGGTATGCTGAGTTCACGTGTTTTTCTTCAGAGTGAGCTATAGCAGTTCCTGCAGGCACTAGAATCTGATAAGAACAGAGTCAAGATTCATTTCAGATTTCACCTAGAGAGATTTGTTTCCTTGTACAGTTTTTTTTGTTTTAGTTTTTGTTTTTGTTTTTTTTTTTTTTTTTTGCTTGACATTGAGCACTGGTTAGCTATTTCAGGACTTTGTAGGCCTCAAATGGTCTAGTATGACTCTTGGGTTTAGGTTAACTTAATACACCACAAGTAATGTTTCAATCTTCTGTAACAGTGCCACATTATTTCTTTCTTTGTTTTTTGATATTAAATAATTAGCCTTTTAGAAACTTCTTAACTAGTTCCATAACAAATACTAAATGCAAAAAGCAGATACCGTTTCATGTTTCTGATAGCAGTGGAGCCTCTCCTGTGTTACGTTTCTTTACAATTAGGAGGAAATACATGCTAACAAAAGACTGGCCTTTCAAGCAAGAGCTGTTCACAGTATAAGACTTAGCTCTGTCTTGCCAAAATTCTGGATATGGTGGGTTCATTTTTGTTTCAATTTAGCATAGTTGAAAATGTATTGAAAGGAATTTGGAAAGATGTCGTTATTTTTTTAAGAGAAGCTGTCATTTACAAAGAAACTTCTTAATTTCTTCTGCCTTGAACATTGCTTTGGTGATTCAGATTCATGATGCAGTATAATGGTATAATTTTTTCTATCATCAGGGTGGTATTTTTGACTTCATTTTAGAAAACAGAGGAATCAAACATTCTTTCCTTTCCTTTATTCTTTTTTTTTTTTTTTCCCTGTTCATATCAGGTATTCTTTCCAGCCCTAGGTCATAAACAGCTTGTAAAATACTCTGAGGTGATGCAGTTATGGGTTGCTGTAACCCTGATCATTTCATACCTCCAAGCATTTATGGTCTCTTCCTGTCCTGTATCCCCAGATTTGATAAAAAAAAAAAGGAAATACTTATGAGTCAAGTCATCAAGTCAGGTCTAAATCAAAAATCTATGAAATCTTGAAATCTTTACTGACATGTTAATGTTGTCCTTTCCATTTCTAAACATACTTGGAGCATTTCCTGTGATGTTAATTATACTTTTCTCATATTATTTCTGCCCATTAGCCTAGGTGACTGTTCAGTCAATCAAAATTTGAGGTTGTGAGGGGGAAGCTGCAGTGTTAGGACTTCCCCTCACTCCAGTTCACATGTTGAATCTCCTGAAAACAGACATTTATCCAGCCCTGGAATAAACAGTCAGGTCTTCATTAACTTCAGGGAGCTGTCTTACTTCATACCACTTGAGGCTCTTGCCCCATTGACCTTTAAGTAGCAACCTTTTTTCAGAAGCGTTTTATCATTCTGGTCTAAATTTGAACTCATTTTAATTACCATTAACTAAAATCCTTCCTTTTTTTTTTTTTTTTTTTTTTTTCTTTTCCAGCTGTAGTTAGTTTTGTTTAGTTGTTCTTAATAAGAAGTGTAGTTTTCTCCTCTATTGAATTTTATTTGAAACTGTGGTTTCCAGGGCCAGCAGCCAACTCAGCAATTGCCTCTTAGAATACAGATTTGACTGGGCTTTGTGGAAGAAATATAAGTATGAGGCCTGGAAGCAAGCTCTTAGTTAGGCCTGCTCTTACAACAGGATTTTTTGTCCTGCCTGTCATGGAAGTTAGGTATGTAAGCCCATGGATCATTGTGATGGTAGAGAAGCTGGAGGTATTTAAAAATGAAGAAAACCAGAAAAGTGACCCTTTGGATTCTAAATGTGGAGATGGAGTAGCTCTATTAGAGCCTCTGAATCTATTAATGCCTCTGTTTTGTAGCTGGCAGGTCAGCATTCCTTTCCCTGATCTTTGGACTAAGGCTAGTGGCAATCATTGCTTACTCTAGAGGAAAAATCCAGATACTATCTTTGTTTTAGAAAAGAAAATTCATCCCATACAGTGGAAGAAATGATATCATTATTAATTAATTAATTAATTATATTTAGAAATTTATTTTAAAAATGTATTATATTTATATTATTATTGTTATGTATTTTATTTTAATTTTATTTTAAATTATTTTTAAAATTTATTTTAAATTGTGATTTTTTTTTTTCCCATGGATCTCAGTTCTTTGTCCTTGCACTGCAGAGACATATAGGTTGTGCTAAACAAGTCCCCATAAAATTTCTTGCAATGCAGCTGCTCTTTACTTTGGCCATTTTACAAATGCACTGAAGATGTGCATAAGGAGAGGATCAAAATTCACCTTCTCTGTTTTGAAAGATAAAGCAGCTTGACAGCACTTTCTTGAACAATCTTGATGGATCTCTAAGACAGTTGTGGAATTTGACGCCTGTCTATCTCAGAGCCAAGTCCACAGCAGCTGCTGTAGGATCAGAGAGTTGTCACTTAGTCCTTTCTACCCACCTTTTTGTGCTGAATACTTTCCAAAACAGGAGAGAATTCAAACAAACCTGACAGTATTTCAGGTTAGTGACTGCTCCTCTGCAAGCAGTTACCAACTCTTCAAGGGAAGAGCAGCAGATTGCTGTTATATTGACAAGCTGGTGGAGTTACTCAGCACGATGAAGTCAGCCTCAGCAGCAGCTCAGTGGAAAACAAAAGATTTACAAGGGTAGAAAAATCAGTATCAAAAGACCTTTCCCTTGTCAGTTCATGGCTCAGTCTCAGGCTTGAGCCCAAACCATGATGTTTCGTGCTTCCCTTCATGCCGACTGTCAACTATTTCTAGCTTGGAGCAAACCAAGAAGCAGCCACAGTTTTAAGCAGTGTCTCCTTATGATGAGGACCATATGAGTCTCACATTCTCCCCTTCTCCTAAATAGGATGGATACAGCCATCTTAAAGCAAGTGGTAAACAGAGAACTGGAGCTCATGGCTCTATGCATGGTTGTAAATGACAGCATATGCATATGCAGGAGGTGCAAGACTGTATGACTAGAAGCTCAGAATTTAATGTGTGCTTTTCTCTACTTGGGGTTTAGCTTCTAGTTTTTTATTGATTTTTGTTGTAAGCTGCACTTTGAATTCATTATAGCTTTGGTTTACAGTTTATGATCAACAATATTTTAAAATACAACATCTACATAGTCCTTCCATGCCTTCTACTGCTCTGAAAACAAGCCTGTTTTCAGCTTGAATAATATAAACAGCTGTTTGCCCTCAGACTGCTCTGTCACTACAGTTAACCTGGGTCACACTAAGTGTTGTGACATGAACCTAAAGACAAATTTATGCAAACTCTTTTCATTATTGACAAGGAAGGTGTGGTTCCAGCCTTGGTAGGATCTTTATATAAAGAAGATGTTTGTATTGAGTCTTTCCAATCAAAACAAAATGACAAAGAACTTTCTGAATCTAGCTGAGGTTTGAAGTTTGCTTGTAATATGTATTTGCAGTTTTAATTTGCATCATTAAATTTAATTTCCATCATTAAAATTTGCAATTTTAATGATGGAAAAATTACAGGATATAATTCTGAAGCTAAGGAAGATGAGCAACAAGAGCAGAACAGTTGATAAGTCAACAGGTTTGACCACACATTCACATTCATAGAACCTTGCTATACACTCATGTATACTGGTACGTTTACACAGTCTTGCTCTTGCAATTTCCAATTAATGCTATTTACATTGATTTTTGGTTTTTGTTTTTGCTTACAATTTTAACTATTCTTATCAAAATCATCTTCCTTTTGTCTCTATTTCAGCCTTCTGTCTCTTCCAGAAGGTGCTTGTCATTTAATAAAAACTGTGCAACATATTTGTCGAGATACCTGTACCCCAGCTAGCAACAGTGGTTGACTGAAAGAGTATTCCCAAATGGGTCAAGAAAGCACAGCCAAATTTTGCATGTTGCCAATTCTCATCTGGCTATTCTCATCTGGAGATCCCTGTTGGGAGGGACTGAGAAGGGTTCTGCAGATGCACTGAAACTGTTTTTTTTTCCATGCCTGGGTATATAAGACATGTAATGGTTCTAAAGACAAAGTTATCTACAGCATGGTTTGAAAAGAAGGATCTAAACAGTATCCCCATCTAGAAAGATTTACAGGTCCAGCTTTTAAAAGGGAGTGGCTTTAGATCACATTGGTGGGTTTGGAGGCTGGGTAGATAGAAAACTTCACTTCCCAAGAATTGGTTAATATCAGTCCAAGTTTCTGATACTAACTGGTATTATTATTTAATATCTGTCTTGGAGAGTAGGCATTAAAAAAAAAAAAAAAAAAAAAAGTGCTGTCCTTTTACAAAGTGAAGACAATACCATTCTACCATTCTTCATGTCTGAGATAGTCAAGATAGTCCCAGGAAGCATGAAGCACTGGGCAGTGGTTCATGCTGTCCCTAAAATCCACTGATACCAGAGCTGGGATCACAGACCATTTGTCTGATGACAAACTAAGCCCAGAGTGACCAAATCTGTACAGACCTATTACTGCTGGCTCCTTGATTATTAGGACCTCTTCCTGTGGATATTCATGTAACACTTGTCTACAAGATCTTTTTTGTCTTACAGGATTTTCTAAGCACTTTTTTCCCTTAAACTTAGTGCATGACTAATTCTGATATTGGTTTTTATATCTTTATATGTCTGAGTACTTTCAAAGAAAGGCGGACTCTGTCTCCAGCTGTGTATTAATTTATTTAAACTTCAAATTCTCATATTTATTCAATTTATATTCAGAAAATATAATGTTTATTTTGGAGAATGTATCCTATATTTTTATATGTTAAAGACAGCAAGGCTGCTTTAAAATTCAGCTCAAGCTAAACTACAACTGTTCATCTAGGGTTTCCTTCATATATTTGATATAGGTTAATTTGAATACTATTAAATTGGCCTGATGGATGTATCTGGTGCTCTCAAACCTTGTCAGAGTCTCTGCACTCAGTCACATTTACATCAGTACAAGCTGGGGCATGTTCTAACTTAAAAATTAGTCCAGTCAGAAACATAGTTCTTGACAAGATGTTTCTTGTCACAGTTCTTGACAAGATTTGTCAAATGATTTTTCTTATTAAGTTCAATTTGTGTCTTATACAAAGTTCCCTTGGAGATATCTGTTTTCATCTTTCTCCATTAGTAAAGAGTACATAAAGAGTATAAATAGTATTTTAATTTATCCCTGGGGAACTGCAAATCTGCAAAACTGCTAATTTCTCAACTAGGTTCTTCCAAGGACTTGAGCTCTTATTTAAATGTAAAGCGATAAGATGAACATCACATTTTAAACAGATTTTTTTGTTTCTGTGCTTCTGTTTTAATTGGACCAAAGTAAAGAAGAAAAATAATGAGCAGAGATTTTTGTTTTGCATTTGTATCAGGAAAAGAGCAAAAGACTGAACAACTCTAGGATATAGGAATACGTAGAAATCAATCCGGAATTGTAGACTGGGAGTGTTTTTCTTCCTTTGTTATAGCTACATGTAGCTCCTACTGTTACTCTCTTCACTCAGCTTTGACCATGCTGGTGCATGGCACACTGCATTGGGGCTGGGGGGCACTTTCATTCCCACTGTGTATTTTGGGTTGTCTCAAAAAAAGAGACAATACTCCTGACAACTCCAGATAGGCCTTCTGTGGGAATACATTCCATTTTGGCTATTTGCCACCTCTATTGCCACTTTCAGGGGCAGGGAAGGAGGTGGTGGGGAGCCAATCCAAACTCCTTAGCTGCCAACAAAATCCTATTTTCCTCCAAAGCATCCCTTGAGGGCCCTGAGGAATGAGGTAGAACAAGCAGGAAGAAGTAGAAAAAAAACAGCCTGGGGTGCAGGCCCTCTATTGTCATTTTTCCTCTTGTATGAATGAAAAAAGGTTTTCCTTTAGTCCTGTTTTCCCTTTGTGCTTCTCTCCTGCAGCAGTTATAGCAGGCATTGTTTGCTATCTTCCCTACTGCCCACAGTGGGTTCACTGTGATGCATGGTTTTTGTTTATTCAGAAATTGTTTCATAGTCCCTTTTCAAAAATTGATTAGGAACTATTCACAGCACATTAAAACTCATGAGACATTAAGCTTCATGTAATACTTCCTGAAAAGTTCTGGCACCTAGCCTGTGTTTTAGGAAGGAGTTAACCAGGGATACACAAAGGGAAAGTGTATACATAAGGTCGTCTCCACCTTTCCCTTCGCAATAACAAAGCACAGACTTCTTCAAGTGGAAACTTGAGAAAGTCATTCATAAACAAGTCTTTCATAACTTATCACTACCTTACATATTATATTCTACAAGTCTGACAGTGCAATCCCACTCTCTTAACAATTTTTATACCAAATTGAGAATGTAAAAGGTCTGTCTAGATTTCCTCCAGCTTTTCCTCCTACTATTATTCAGTCTCTGTTTCTTCAGTTGTTGCTAAGCTGCTGGAACATGCCTAAAATGTCACCAATAGAACTTTCATATTATATAGTGATAACATTAATGAAATAGAATTTGCAATACAGATACTGCCACAGACATATGCTGAGGCAGAGTATTGAGGCTCATTTTAGAAGCTGTAAATTATTACGTAACTATAAATTCATTTCCATTAATGCATTAATGTTGTGCCACACATAAGTAGGAAAAAAAAAATAAAGACACCTCAGCTTTCTAGAGCAGTTATCTATATTGTCTTTGCTATAAACATGAACACACTAATGACCATGGTGTTTCTACAGCTATTGCTTCTATCTGTGACACATACAACTTAAAATGAAAATCCAGTTCCTCAGCCCTTTAGTTGAACTGTAGATTCCTGAGTGATGTTTAATATTTTCACTTTCATGTGTTAGTACCTCTTATAAAAACAGCCTGGCAAAATCACAGTCTGGTAGAGACTTAGCTAGTACTAATGACTAACAGATTGTTTTCCTTTACTTAATCATGTTCCTTCATTGAGACATCATAATCTGTCTTTCATAAGACATAGGAAAGCCAAGTTCTATCAGAGCACAAAAGGGAAGCAACATTAACTCCAAAGGAGAAGAAATCATTCTCTGTAGGTCCTCAGGCCAGTATATCAGACAGTTATGCCTAAAATACAGCTATTTTCTGCCAAAGTTAATGTTTCCACAGATACCTGTGAAGGTGTGTAGAAAATGCTTCCCTTTGCTGCAATTTGTAATATTAAGAATTACAATGGCAGCTGAGGAAGAGGCACTCTCTCACTTCCTTGCACAATTTATATGCCCATCTTCTTCCAGGTTTCATGGGTGAACTGCATAAATTATTATCTCCATCCATTTCCTCTTAGTATTTTCTGAGGCTGAAGACTAGAATGGAGCAACGATGTCTGTATATCTTCAAATAAGAATCTTTTACAAAATACTCTATTTCATCATAGAATCATTGAATCAGTAAGGCTGGAAGAGACCTTCAAGACCGTCTGGTCCAACCATCCCCCTACTACCAATGTCACCCACTAAATCATGTCCCTAAGCACTAGGTCCAAACTTTTCTTGAACACCCCCAAGGACGGTACTCCACCACTTCCCTCGGCAACCCATTCCAAAGCCTGACTACTCTTTTTGAGAAGAAATGTCTCCTAATTTCCAACCTAAACCTTCCCTGGCACAACTTGAGGCTATTCCCTCTAGTCCTAGCACTAGTTACCTGTGAGAAGAGACCAACCTCCAACTCCCCACAACTCCCTTTCAGATAACTGTAGAGAGCAATAAGGTCTTCCCTGAGCCTGCTCTTCTCTAGGCTAAACAACCCCAGTTCCCTCAGTCACTCCTCATAGCACTTCTGTTGCAGGTCCTTCACCAGCTTCATATCATATTTCAATTTGTGCTCTTAAACTCTTCTATTCCCACTCTTTCCCACTCTGTATATGGTATTATTACATCTGTTTAGCACAAAGTCATGTTGCTCAGCAGTAAGAAATTAAATATTTGAAGGCTTTGATTTTTTGGACAAGGTCCAAACCAGAATAAGAAAAGCTAGAAAAGAAAGCATATCTAAAATGCAGTATGTTCAAGCTACAACCTCTTTTGTAACCAAGGAACAAGTTGCTGAGGGTGATCTGAGGCCTCTGTGCAACTTGTGTATGATATATAATTTTAAGTGAGACAGAGAGCACATAGTTATGAGATGGGAAAACAATTCAAATCACTAGTCTGAGATAAACTTCAACAGTAAGCCAATAGGCACTGGATGCTGTAAGTTTTATATTAGCTGCAGTCTCCAAAAATTCTGCTTGTTATTTAACTCCCATCCCTTTATGATACAACACAGTTAATATTAACTTTGAAAGCAGGGTAAGATATCATGAAGTGTGCGTTATTGCTTGGAGAAACTGTTCTGTTTAAAATGATGAATAAAAAGTGTTTAGTTTGTTTATTTTTCAAAACATAGGTTTTACAGAAGAATTAGTTGGTTGTTCTTTTTTTTAAGAATCAGTCTATTGAAAAGTGTAATTATGTATAAATGAAATAACAATGTTCATACAATTTGAGTCCAACACTCACAAGGACCCTTCTGCAGGATGTCTTGTTCATTGATACAGCAATCCTTTCTATAGAACCATCTATGACACCTGAAATTCAGTTTGAAATTGAAGATTAGGTCTCCTTTTAAAACAAACACACAAAAAAACACCCAAGAGAGAATGAGTCAGTATGCCAACTCATAGCTGATGATTGATGTAAGGATGATGAACATTCATAAGTGCGCAGACAGTGATGTTTCTGAAAATCTTGGTCACTCATTGGGTATGATTTCTTTAGGTATCTCCATTTTTGGTTATACAATTTAAAAAGCTGTAGAGTAGCTTGAAATCCATTATAACTAAGGCCATGCCTACTTACACTGGAACAAGTAATCATGAGCACTGAACTAAGTGGCAGAAACTAACTGACATACAGAGGAGAGATATATTAACTTCCTAAAACTTGTCCTTAAGTTGAGATACCTGAAGACTGACAGCAAGAAGAATGTGGGCACTGTTAGGATTCATTCTTAAAAATGCTTATGCATGTTGGGTGCCTTCAACACCTTTGGGCATCTACACACCTTCATTCATTAATCTGGAATACATCAGGAAGCTTTCTGAGTACAGGAAAACAGAAGTATGTATGCTAATACTAGGAGCTGTAAAAGGAAATGCTTTTCGTGCATTTTCTCAGGAAGCAACAGAAACTTTCTCAGAGATGCCTTGCAAGCCAAATACAAAAGAATGTAAGATGTTTTTATCCCTGTTTTTGGACAAAGAAAAAGATACAGTAATAGTATCTTTGAAAAAGATCTGAAAGGTCTATAGTCTAGCCCTTTACAGACAAGTATGAGGTTGTATAACATCAAGCAGGCAAGCAGTGATATGGAAATAGTACAGAGTATTATTTTTTTAAAGACAGTCATTACATTAATGAAAAACTAAAAAAATCAGGCACCTTAAGGGATTTTTTTTTCTTTTTCTTTGCCTTCTTCTTTTTCCAGGATTTCCTTTAAAGGAAAAAAATAGGGGAAGAAGAAGAAGAAGAAGAACAACAACAACAACAGCAACAACAACAACAACAAAGAACAAGAAGAACAAGAAAAAGAATGCTGTCTCCATCCCATCTCACTAAAAGCCTTCTCACCCTCCCTCATGGCAACAAATGAAGTTTCTGGGATTATACAGCAAAGTAGCAGCTGTGCAGCCCCTCCTGTCATACCAAGCATTTCAACGTAATGTCCATCTGTGGCACTACTGTTTCTGACTGACAACAGATGCTGCCTACAGCTTGGAGAGGGTTTCTTCAAACCAAAAAACATAAATTTTGCAAGAAAAAGTTAAGACACTGACCACATTTGAATTTTCATTTTCATGAGCCATGAGCAAAAGAAAAAGACTTACAGTTTTCCTATACTGGATGTGTAATAAAACCACCCAACAGGGAAAATATTTAAAACTTGGCTATGATGTCACCCAGTACTAATATTAATCACAACACAAGTGTCTCCCCAAGATTATTTTAGAGGTTCCATTTAAGCAACTGTACACCACAAGACATAAGAGGTGTGTTGTTAAAAGAAATTCATTTGAGCACTTTTGAGCTGTAAAAATCTGTTTTATCCCTTACCTGCTTGGCTTATGCCTAGAAAACTTTATATAACTGTACCAGAAAAGTCAGTGTGGCTTGGACAAAATCATCTTCAACAGTCAGAGACTGTCCTATATTACCGATCTTTGAAATTCTTTTCAAAATGTGTATTTCCTCTATTTCAGCACCCCTTTACCCTCCAGTACAAGACCAAACAACAAAGTCAAATTGTGATTGTTATCCTGGATATTTAGTCAAAATGTCTTCATGTTTTCCTAGTATGTGTTTATATATGTATATATATTTATGATAAAAGACTGCTGGCAGGATAGTAGTTGTGAGAACAAATTAAGATATTGAATGGTACAAAAGCATTATAACAGCATTAAAGAATCACATCCAATAGAGTGTTTACAGATGGGCCAGGTTTGCTTGCGAGCTTTCCAAGTATTTGTCTTCGACTTCATTGCTGCAGCAATGAAATATTTAGTCCTTACTAAACTATTATCTCTGGCATAATATTCTTAAATATGGAATGACAAAATGAGAAGGATACCACTTAATATATAATCCCATACCATAATACTTAAAACTGACTAAGTAAGGGTATTTCAGTACAGCCATCAGGAGACGTACTCTCCTATGAAGACAGGCTGATCTCCTGTGAAGACCAGCTAAGGACGCTGGGGTTGTTCAGCCTGAAGAACTTAATACTTAAAGGAATCCTACAGGAAAACTGGGGAGGGACTCTTTGTCAGAGAGTGCAGTGAGAGGACAAGGCTTTAAATTAAAAGAAGGTAGGTTTTGATTGGATATAAGAAGGAAATTCTTCACTCAGGGTGGTGAGGCACTGGAACAGGTTGCTCAGAGAAGCTGTGGTTGCCCATTCCTGGAGGTGTCCAAGGCCAGGCTGGATGGGGGTTTGAGCAACCTGGTCTAGTGGGAGGTGACCCTGCCCATGGCAGGGGGGTTGGAATTAGATGATCTCTAAGGTCCCTTCCAATCCAAACCATTCTATATGATTCTATACTGAAACTGTCAAAACTGAGCAAATATAACTTCCTGAAACTATGATATGTGAGCCATTGCCATTCTATTTACTGCAGTGAAGATGGCAAAAACACTGAACCATAAAAAAGTCATGGACAGGGAAGGAATATTATGTGAATTTCGTTTTCAGACAGCCTGCATAGATTTTAGAAAACTGTAACCAGGAGTTAATGTGTGATAATCTTTTTCAATAATGGTTGGCTTTGTTGTTATCTGAGATTGTCCAGAGAGTTGAGAAGAGAGCAGTCCTTTCAGGAATGCCGCTACAGTAGAGCCACATGAGCAGACTCATTTGGTGATATTGTGTTGGTTAATGACACTTCCAGACACGATGGTGGAGAACAGTAGGGAGTGAACAACATGTCCAGAAATGATGGCACTTTGTTATGTGGTAATAGATAGTTAAGATCTGAGTAAACGGCCAGTGAACAATTTCCACTGGGATCACAATACTAGGAGGTAC
This sequence comes from Aythya fuligula, assembly GCF_009819795.1. NCBI lineage: Eukaryota > Metazoa > Chordata > Aves > Anseriformes > Anatidae > Aythya > Aythya fuligula. The sequence goes on from NC_045559.1 coordinate 105,274,262, forward strand.
ACTTACTCCTGTGACCATTTCATTAGATCTGAAATAGTATCAGAAGTGTAGATACTACTCTCAACAAGGGCTTCTGTAAATTCTCTTTTCTGACTTAAGCTTTTGAAAGGCAGGCAGCTAGGCAGTTAATCAAAGCCAGAGGGCAGTTCATCCCATCACAAAGGCACCATGGTTTTAGGTGCCATGAGTTGTAACTCTATTGAATTACATTGCTGTAAAACCACCACCAGTGAGATGAGAATTTGTGTAAAAAATTCTGAGTGCAAGAAATGAGATTTAGATCACTTCAGTTTCTAAGAAGCGCACAGCCTTGTCCAAAGGCAACAAAGCAATACACATCACAGAAAGGCTTTTTTTTTTTTTTTTTTTTTTTTTTTTTTGCTTGTGTCACTGTAGCAGGCAAGGACACTTTTTAGAGAAGCAAGATATCCTATTTTGTAGGCATGACAGTTAATAAGCCATTGCAGTGACCCTGTTCTCATTGCCAGACAAGCATTTGGAAAGCCATAAGATTATGCCTCCACATAGGGCTATAAGTACTGACATTTTTTTCATATAACTCTCTGTTCTAGTTCAAGATGTGAGAAACTTGGCATCTTATGGCACAGCCTAATCAAAGGAACATCTTTCTACAGAGCTGGTTCACCCAGTAAAGAGGGTCTTCCAGGCAGCACACTAAAGCCGAAATTCTTGCAGTAGAAATTACATTTTTTCTTACAACATGGGTTATATTTAATTTGTCACATAAAGAGTAAAATTATTTCTTATGAGTGTCCTTCTCGTATATTCCCTTACACACCGTACCTTGGTGCCGGGGGTGGTGGCATGACAAAGGAATTAACTGCAGGCCATGTGGAGCCCACTTAGTAAGAACAGCTGGGCTGACTTGCTTTAGAACTCATTTCATATCCTACATGTGAGACAATCTGAAATGCTGATCCACATGCATAGTTTCAGCTTCCTTACTTTTATTTTTTGAATGACTTTGGTTTAAGTACACATTATAAAAAAGAAAAGGGGGGGGGGGGGGGGAAGCATCAGATTTAACTATAAATTGCTAGCAAATCAAGTGGTAAGGTTATTACCAAGTAGTTAACTGCTCATTATTTTGACAGGAATGGGCTAAATAGAAAATCTTGTAGTGTTACAAGATTCTTGAATGGAGGGGAAAGCATAAAGAAGAGCAATCTGGGAAAAGAAGAAAAGAAAGAAAGAAAAAAAAGGGAGGGAGTTAGCTACTGACATGTCCATAGAGGGCTATGCGGAAGAAAATTAGAAAGCAGGCTTTAAAAGTTGGGAACAAAATAAAGGTGCTCATCACACCTGCAGTGTATAACTCAATATCTTGGAGTTACACTTGAAATATTTCACTAAGTAATATATTTGAAGGAAAACATGTTTTAGATAAAAGTTGTAATTTTCACAAAACAATGCACGCTTCTTGTCAGTTTTGTTATCAAATACATGGATTTGCTATGAAGATCAACAGGAAAAATATCATCATTCAGACATAATTTACTATTAGTTTAAAAAGGTAAGCTAATATCTGAAGTCTTATTCTTGCACAGAAACTAGGTTTCTTACAATCTGTCTGCAAACTTTAATCCCTTGATAAAACTAAGGCTTTTTACAGAAGTCTTTTTTCAACCATTCATGGTTTGTTTTTTTGTGTGTGTGAGTTTTTGTTTTGGTTTGATTTGGTCTGGGTTTGTTGTTTGTTTTTTTTTTTTGTTGTTTTGTTTTGTTTTGTTTTGACCACAGCTTTTAGTAGGAAGAGAATAGATTTTTCTCAAAACTTTTCATACACAAATATATATAGAGAGAGATATGTTTTTTACAATCTTTGTCTAATATTTTGACTAAAATTAAATGTTACCTTGCAGAAACATCTGTGGTAATGGACTCAGTTCAAAACTAACAGAAAGGAAAGAGCCTTAACATATTTCGTAGCATCTCCACATTTGCACACTTTTCAGAAACTTGCATGGACTCTTATTAAAATCTGATATGTTATCTGAGCCTTAATAATACACGTGTTTCTTTTCCAAAGGGATTTCAAGTTGGTCTTATGTTTCAGGATTATTGATAAAAGAATAGTATTTATTTTGGGCAACAGTTGGGGCTGGACCATGTTGATAAGTGTTTGTATTAGATCAGTGTATTTTGGGGTTGGGTGATAGTTGCTGAGATTTTTTGTTTTTTTTTTTGTTGTTGTTGTTTTTCTCTTTTCATTTTTAACTGTTTCTTATTCAGCTTTTTTAATGATAAGGCTTTTTCCATTATGTATTCCAGATTTTATTTTTTTTCCAGACAACTTCTTCGTTGAGTTGCATGGAACAGCTGCTAGGAAATTACAACCCAGAGTAAGTGACTTGCACTCCCTCCCTCTCCTGTTTTTCCTCCATAGAAGGATAACTTTACTTTGAAAGCACAATGATTATTCTGGAATAAAGTAATATTTACTCTATGATATAGTGCTCCTGTGGGTGCAAGGGTATTCTGAAGTTATTCCTAAAGAACACTACTACAAGACCACTATTCCTATACTACTCTAGTTAGTTTTCCCATTCACCAGTTTTCATGCTTTGGAAAAAAAAAAAGTCTTACCCTTTCCTTTTAAAGAAGAAAATACCTATGAGCAGGTGAAAAGGGGGAAAGTACAGCTCCTCCATTTAACAACAAGTGCAGCAGTTTCTTAAATTACATCTCATAAAAATTGGAGTTTTGAGTCTGTCTCACTCATCAACCTGTTGTGTTTTTGTTTTTTTTTCTTTTCTCAAGAAATATCAGATCCTTATGATAAAGTAAAGCAAGTGAAAGAGTGAGGAAATTAGTTGACCAGTTGAACTGTCAGTCCACAATGCAAGAGGAAAGGTTTTGCTTCTTTGAAAATGGCTGTAGGTGGGGAAATCCTCCATAAAATCTTGACCCTTTCTCAGTTTATCAGTTAGCTATAAGGAAAAATGCTAACTGCATTTTTTTTAGTATAGCTGGACTTTTTTATGTTGAAATATATCTGATTTTTTGTGTAAAGCTACATGGGATGTAGCATTAATAAGGCTGTAGATCAAAATCAGCTTCATATTCATGGTGATTTTTCAGGTGTTGTCTGTTTGATTTCTCCAGGACTTCCCCTCCAGATTTTGTGCCATGACAACTTTAAAGGTTTGGTGATGCCAGCACCACAAGATGGTGCTGATGGCTGTCTGTCTGGACATGTTATTTGGCTTTGAGGTAGATCAGTCATGAGAACTTCTTATGCAGTCAGGCATGCAAAGTATGCATGCTCAATAAGAGATCAGCCAGAGGCCTGTAATACCTACGAGACCTTGACTACATGAGCACTGAAAGAAATTGCCAAGCAGACTTTGGAAGCATCACTATAACCCATAATTTGATGAGGCTAGAGGATCCTGAACATTGGCTCAAACTCAGGTAAAAAGCAGTAAGATATTTAAAAAGTCCTGCAGTTACTGAAGTCAGAAGACTGTTTAATTTCTCCCATTTGGGGGTGGATTTTGATTCTGTCATGATTCTACTGATCTCTATTTTGTTTCTTTCTGTTCTCCCTTGCTTCTTGTAAACTGGATTAAAGGCTAGTATGATTGTTACATGCGAAAGACTGAATTCATCAAGCACCAGATTAGGGTCAGAAGGAATTTCCATTAAAAGTAAAATGAAAATAACCTGAGGAAGCCTGGAAAAGGAGCTGAGGGGGAAGGAAGGGACGGTTGAACAATGAGATATTTCTCCAGAGCATTTGGAATGGATCACTCTCATATTCAAACAATAAGCAAATCACTCTGATATTGCAGTTTGGAAGACTTTATTCCAATACAGTTTCTGAAATTCTTTAGTGTTCTTTCTTAAGGCATGTAATGCAGCATGGAGAGGCCATAATTTCAGGTCTTATTTTGCTGAGGGAAAAAAAAAAAAAAATCCAGGACACAGAAATGTGAAAGGAAATTGAGACAAAAGGCACCTATGTTTTATCCATTTCCACAGGAATTAAAAAGATTCAACCTCTCCTTTTATTGTGGGGGCTGAAGGGAGGATGGATTTGTTTTTCTTTGCTTGTAAATAATTGCATTCATAGGTTCATTTTTAATGATTTTCTGTGATGTTTCACAGATGAGTAATTAACAAATACCCCTTTAGCCAGGTATGTTTTAAATAAAGATACAGCCTTTAATTGTAATATTATTATATGGAACATTCATTTGAAAGAGACATGTACAATCCCTTTAAAGCTCACTCATTGCTTTAATTTCCTTCAGAGAAGCTGTGGCTTAACCAGGAGACACATAGAGAGAGATACTGAACCATATGCCAAGCTGACCTAAACTAGCATAACTTCATTTATAAATGATGCTGTAGTAGTTTGCACTAGGTGAGAAACCAGCCATCAAGTGTGATCAAGCCATCATCAGCATACTTTTCAATTCTCCATACTCATCCTTACACCATTTCCACAGCAAACTCTAGAAAATAAGCCAAGGAACATATTTCCCAGTATCATGTTCTAATATGGTCATTGTGGTTCAGAACCTGGAAATGCAGGAAAGCATAATTGAGAATATGGTCTGCAGGAGAACAAAGAGTCTCTGTTACAGTTACTGAGTGAAGGAAAACTGTGAATTTCCTAATGTTCTTCACTTCAAATTATAACCACAAAATATTAATAATATACTTTTTCCATTGTTTTTTTCTATTCCCATTGAGGACTTTCAAACAGGGTTCTTCCTGGATATTTCAGGGACCAGATTTTGTTGGAGTATCTATTCTACACTGCACAATACATGGCACTTACATGAATGGTCTTTTGCATCTATAGCAAGTGCAAGCAGGAGTAAGAGACAAGTTAATACTTGTTTTATATTATCATTTATGTTATCATAATCTGGTATACAGCTAAGAAAGTACCTACAATTTTTCTCTCTTAACACCTGGCGTTTTCTGGCAGGGTAAAGTGTTGAATTTGGCCATTATAAGAACTGCACAAAGGAAGTTTACATGCATTTGTAGACTTTACTAATGCTGAATGATCTGAAATGTCTTTGGTTCTTGGTACTATATCTGTGGCTCAAGTGGAAAACCTGGAGAAAAAAAAAAAAAAAAAAAAAGAAAGAAAGAAATAAATTTTGAAGAAATAGATTTGGAACTTACTGGTCACTACTGGTTTCAATTTGTCTGAAGAAAGAATTCAAGTAAACAGAACTGTAGTAAAAGTAAGAACTGAAAAAAGATGTGGTACATTAAAACCAAGCATTATCGAACATTGGCTCTTATCTCTCAAAAATATAATAAATCAGTGACTGATGAAAACAGAAAGCTCATTTTACAGATCAGATTAAGCAGTCAGTAAAAATTTGTTGCTTTTGGATTTAAAAATAATCACGCAACATTTGTAATCAACAGAAGAAAAAGTAAATGTGATGCTTCTTACCAGGAAGGAGCTGAATTAATTGTTCTATTTATGTACTTTGAATCACACTAATAATTCCTAACAAAGAGGTATCAGGTCACAGATGTTATTTTTTTTTCCAATATTTCTACCCCATGCATATATTTTTGTTTTCAAAATGAAAAACTCCTTTCTGGCAAAGTTAGTATTGAAGAAAGAAAGCATAATGTTTCATTTTAAAGTCTGATAGGAAGCCAGTTTAGGGACATGACTGCAGCACATTATGCTGTGAACTCGGAGACCTCAGCTGTGGAATGAATCAATCTGGATTCCTCAGCCCCCTACTCAGCACAGGGGAAGGGTGGGACCCCATTGCTTCATTTTCAGCATCCCTGGCAAAGAGTGCCTGGAGCAGCCTTCCTCTTGGCTCCAGGGAAAAGGCACTAGCAATGTCAGCCTTTGGAGAAGAGGAGCAGAGCTCATCAGAACGCTTAAGTTAAATAATCAATTTCATGAGAAGCAGAGCTAATTCAGAATGAAGAGGTGCTTGCTGGCATGAGTTAGTGGCCATACAATGCATCTTACAAATAAAGTAACACTGTGTGCACCATGTGTCTCTTGATGGAAAGGAGCTTTCAATAGAATCACAGAATCACAGAATCACAGAATTTTCTAGGTTGGAAGAGAACTCAAGGTCATCGAGTCCAACCTCTGACCTAACGCTAACAGTCCCCACTAAACCATTTCCCTAAGCTCTACATCTAAACGTCTTTTAAAGACCTCCAGGGATGGTGACTCCACCACTTCCCTGGGCAGCCTGTTCCAGTGCCTCACAACCCTTTCAGTGAAGAAGTTCTTCCTAACATCTAACCTAAAACTCCCCTGGCTCAACTTAAGCCCATTCCCCCTTGTCCTGTCACCAGGCACGTGGGAGAACAGGCCAACCCCCACCTCGCTACAGCCTCCCTTGAGGTACCTATAAAGAGCGATAAGGTCGCCCCTGAGCCTCCTCTTCTACAGGCTGAACAAGCCCAGCTCCCTCAGCCGCTCCTCGTAGGACTTGTTCTCCAGGCCCCTCACCAGCTTCGTTGCCCTTCTCTGCTACTCTTTGCTTTTGTAAGTCAATAGGTGTGACATTTTTATGGTCCTTTCTTGACCTATATTGATAGGGAGATATGTTGTGTAGCAATTAAGAGAACAATGTTAAAAGGAGCCGGGGGGGTAGGAATTAGCATTTCAGTTTTTCAGCTGAAACCAAAGAAAAGTGAATGAGGGAATAAAAAATATTAGTATTAAGGTTAATTTTTCTTCACTGAGAGACTAGCAGATATAAATGAATGAGTTCTGCCTGAAAGTAAATTCAGCAGGTGACTATCAGTTCAAATTTTCCTATTGGATTACAACCTCTGTTATGGAAATTGAGGACATACACATAAATGTAATTACACTGGAATTCATGAATATGATGACTCCACATGATTTATTAAGAGGTGGAAAATGAAACATTTCTGCTGACTGGCTTATTTTGATTGTGGGTGCAAAATTCCTTCTCTGTGTTTAAAAAACATTTGAAAAATGTAAGATAGCGAAACATAAACTTAGATGTTGTCTGGTGAGAAAAACGTTCAAATATGATTCCGTACCAATAAAATTAGGATATGCATCTGAAGCACCAAGTGAGTTACCTCTTTAAAACAATTTAACATGTGTTTAATCAGAATGGCGTTTCACTGTTAAGAGCTATGGGACCAGATCACTGGAGTCTTAACGAAAACCCTAGTTTGAAATGTTTTCACTGAGGTGAGTTACAGCTAGCTTGGGGAAAAATATCTGTTGTTAATGGGTGTTTCTTTGTTAGTGTTTTTGTTTGTATGTTTGTTTGTTTGTTTAACTCTATTTCAGTTGAAATCTCTGTTTTCCCTTGCATGGTAAAAACTTCAGAAAACTTTCATATCAAATACAGGGCAATTTACTAGCTTGACTTGATTAATAAACTACATAAAAACAATGCTGCCATGAAGGACGTACGACCACTGCATGAAGGAGTACCTGAATTAAAAATGAATGCAAACACCTGAGTATGAACCAAATACTTTAACTGAGGTTACAGCATTTGCTTATGGACTAAAGCTTAGTATGATGATGCAGGTTCTTGGGAATCAGCTTCTAAGCAATCACAATGGTTTTCTCTGTATCCCAGGAGCTCAGTAGGTACTTGCAATAAATAAATAAATAAATAAATAAATACAGAAATTACACTGAAGTTGTGAAAGTACAAAAGCTATTAAAACAACTATGTTAAGTAAAGTGATGGACATATTTTCCGTTTCCTGTTATCAGAAAATATCACACATATGATTTTCAGATGATTCATGGGAATTCACTGATACGGGCCTGAACAGTTAAGATAAATATGATTTGAAGAATGTTATTACTCATTTGTTGCTGGCCTTAAGTATTCTGCCAGTTGGTGGATCCTTTGTATGGATGGACTGTCCTTAGACCTTGCAACTCTCAAACTGCAGAACTGTATTCTGCTACTGAAATAAAACTCTGAATAAGCAGAGACTGTAACATTTTTATATATACATATAATTACATAAAATATTTCAGATCAAAGCAGATGCAATAAAATCAGAACATGTATGTCAATTGTCAAGAGTAGTTTAGTTGGCTTAGATGTAAAATGGAATAACTGATCTTTTGCTTCCATGTTTACACAGTTATCAAGGTATTAATATCAGCAGATGTAAAACAAAAATAAACTCATTTTTATTAATGTACTGAGTAGAGAAAAAAAAATGATTAAAACATTTATTATGTTAGCATATACAGACTCCAGCTGACAGACAATGTTCTGAAGTGCTGGAAGCTGCAAAAATGCTCAGTAAAAGTCCCTGAAAGATCTATTTCAAAACATTTGATTACCATTATGTGGCTTTTTCACTATAGTTTGTTTCAGAGAATGGAAAAAAAAGCTGGAACCCACTTCTTTCTTATGCACTGTAACAATCAAACCCAGTTTGGGAGAGATGGTGTTTCGAGTGCCTTGTTAAGGTTTAGACACCATAACTTCTTCATATAGAGGAGTCCAAGTCTATCATGGATCCACAGACTTATAAAGTCTGACGAGGTAAAATGGAAATGGTGGGACAAAGTGAAGAACTGATACCCGCAGTTAACAGAGGGGAACAGAAAGTTGGCCTCAGTAACATTTAAACAGGTTTCAGTCTGACATGTTGAAACCCCCAGACTACTCACAGCAGTGAAGTTAGGGATTTGAATAAGTATTTTCAGGAATGGAGCCTGAGCTATCTACCCAAGAAAAAGCCTTAGGAATTAAAAGAAAATAGCAATCTAGTTTGTTGTATCATAATTAAATTATTGTCTTTCTGAGAATATTTTCAAGCAGTTGTTTTTTGAGCGATTTTGTTTGTATGAATAATCAGTCTTTTGAAGCATGGCTCCATTGTAAGGTCAGAGTTGTTTTTTATACTCTCCAAGCAGCTGAATTGCTCTCTGCTTATGTAATATAGATGTCAAGCTGCCTGAAATACTTATGCACTTTTGTGACTGTTAAGAAAAAGAAGCAAGTGCTCTCAAGTCCAATTGATTTAGTCAATTTGAAATTTTGTTTCTCCTTTAAAATGAATTTATAAGTCTCACCAAGCTTGTACTTGTGCAAAAACTACCTTCCTTACTAACAACACATAGTAATCACTAAGCTTTTAGTAATGGCTTTTTGTCAAAATTTAACCATGTTCACATTGGAATGACAAGCATTTCCTTATTTTTAGTGAGCAAATTTCAAGCAATTAGTAATCTTCTTTGAATTTCATTTTAATCTGACATGCAACCGAATGTTTTTCATCTTGTGAAAACTGTAAATGTAATTCCAGTCAGAGAGAATGACCTATTGGTCACACTGAAGTTGATAGGTTTTGTCCCATTGGGATTATGTACATTTTGTTGTACAAATAATAATAATGGTAAGGCTAGGCATAACAAAAATAGTGTACAGCATGTTTCAGTTGAGATGTTTAGTGGGTTCTTCTGTTGGTTTTTGTTTTTGTTTTTGTTTTGCGTTGTTTTGTTTTGTTATCCAGATATATAAGGCTACCTATATCCACTGACTTGTGTAAGCTTGGAGCTTGCCTGTTACAGAGCAAGACCAAATTTACAACACATCTTCAGAGGTAGGCTTGTACAGCCCATGTATCCTGGGTCAATTTGGTGTCTACATAACCAAAAGGCTCGATCTAAACTAATCGTGTCTATTGTTAGGGGTGCAGACCCAGCCTCTGTCAAATTTCTATCTAACAGTGGTTAGACTGCTCCCAATCATACAAGGCTATTCAGTATATCACATGGAATTACTGGCTCAGATTTCCACTAGCTCAAGGATATTTGCACAATTGTCTGTTGTTCTATATAGATAACTCTTAGGTTTTGCAGTAAGACAGTAAATATTCCCCAACCCCCCATTCCCAAGTAATGGAACTGTAGATAAACAGAACTAAGAAGTTTTTTAGAATCTCATAGGTATCTATCTCATAGATATCCCCACCAGTCAGAGTTGGGGGAAAAAAAAAAAAAAAAAAAAAAAACTTTATATCCACATTCACTGTCACCTTCACAATCTGATCTACACAATGAAAGTGCAAATTACATTTCAAGAGAATTTAAGACTCACCTTTTACTAGAGATCTGAACTTTTAATCTCATCAATGATGACAAAAATTGGAAATGCTTCAGTAATCTGTTTTATTCATCTTTGTCTCATCTTCTTAGGATAGGTTTGACTCTCACAGGAAATTAAGGAATTTGAATTGGAAACTGCCACTGCCAAATTACTATGTTGTAATTTGGGTGGTTCCTGTTCTCTTCCTAGTTAATGTTCAGCTCAAAATTCATCTTCTTCATTGTTACACAAAATCTCCCTTTTGATTTGGGAAGTTATCTATCAAAGGAGTTTAATTTCATCACAAATTATCTTATTTGGCAAGGTTGGTATTCACAAAAAAAAAAAAAAAAAAAAAAAAAAAAAAAAAAAAAGGATATATTTGGTAGCTGAATTGGAATTAAATCAGAATGTCTGAACCATATGCACCCATTTTAACAAACGATTATCTTTTTTTTCATTCTCTTTGAAGATCATTTCTTTAGAAAGCAGATTTCTTCACAAAGTGAGGCTTCCTATCAAAAGGCTGTAGATCTACTAAGAGGAATGTTGTATTTGTATAACAGCCTAAAATGTGGCTCATTTCTTGGCAGATGAAATACAGAAAGCCATATCTATCCAGTCTGAGAAGTCCAAATAAAGAGAATCTGCCATAGCTGAAAGTAGTTTTCAGGCTGTAGAAATAAATTAACTTCAGGAGTAGAAAACTGCTCAACAGCAGTGACAGGATTACAGAATAAGCAAACTCACAAACTGATAAAACAGCCTAGTTGCCAAAAATAAATTAGAAAAATCAATTAGAGATGGAAGAGACTGAGATATGTGTGGATATATTGAAGTAACAGCTACAGAGATAGGAGAGAATCAGAATGGAAAGTAACATTGGCTGGATTTATACCTTGAAATGAGGTGTGCCCACATTTAATTACCTAAATATATCCACTACAAGAAACATTTACATTGTTTGCCTTGGTAGTTGCCTAAAATACAGCTGAATATACCTTGAAGTGTCTCTGAAAAAAGATGTTTGGGAAAGCCTGGCTGTAAGAAAGAAACATACTTATTCCATGAGCTGATGATGTAAACTGTTTATTGGTATTTAGTCACCGCAATCTTAAATCCAAAGAAGGAACTATCAAGGAGAATGAACCAAGACAAACTGGACAATCAGGAAAGAATTGAAGAGTAAGGTGACAAATTAAAAAAGAATATATGCTCAAGACATTTACAGGCAACAGAAATGATGGTTTGGGTGCTGATTTGAGAATTGTTGGGTTTAAGAAAGTTGTTTGGCTATATGAAGTAAGAAAGCAGCCTGGTGTTGCCAGAGAATAAAGCAGAAAGAGCAGAAAAAAAGAGAAGAGTAAAATGAAGGATGATATTTTAGTCAAACATCTCATTCAAGGAAGAGAATTGGGAGGGGAATGGAAACATAGAGGAGTGTGTTTTTCTCTTCAAAGCAAACAAGAAGTTAATACAATATAAAAGACTTAAAAAAAATAAAAAAATAAAAAAAATAAAAAGAAAGGTCAACATTTTAAAGGGAACTTATGTTCCCATAGTTATGAGATTGTATCATGAATACAATTAGGGCAGGAATATTTCCCACTAAACCCAAAACTTTAAATGATAGTTCTTCAAATGTTTTCCAGTGTTTTATATTTCCTGTAATGGAAAATTTTATCCATCATTAAAGCCCAACTGTACTCTGTATTTTCCATCTCATTTTCTATTTTCTACTGAGTCTATATTATTATTTAACAGCATTCTTGATTTTCATCTTCCCATCAGTCCTGAAGAAATATACCAAGTTTCCTTTCTATATTTTCCTCAGAATTTTAAGACTTCTTTCCTCTGTGTAGAGTACAAACCCAGAATGCTTGCCAAGAACTACAAAAAGGAGAGGTAAGGAACAGACATGGCCCTTCTGTGCTCTTTCCCTTCTCTCTATCTCTCTCTCTCCGTGTCAAACCGACAATAGAAACATATGTCTTTCTGAAGTCTTTCCCTAATATCTCTAGCTGTGACTACTGTGTATTCTGTTACTGGTTATTAATCCTATTAAAGTATCATCTTATAAACCTTAGTTAATACAAATTCTCTGTTGAGTTGAATACAAAGAGGTGCTTGCTCTGAGAAAGTCCCTTCTCCAGACAGTTTTAAGTAAACTAAGGATGGAAAGGAAGATTAAATATAACGGTGACTTAGACTCTTAGGAATTACAATATGTGTGTTGTCTCACAAAACCAGTCCTGATGCTTCAACAATATTAATTCTGGCTTTCCTTGAGCACAACACATTGCATTCAACTCACACATTCTTCAGTAAACTGCCATTCTTTACGATACTTTGGCTGTTTAGCCACTGTAAATTGTCAGTACAGGCATTTCTTTTTCCTTTATTATATACAGAAAATATATAGCACACAGGAACCACTCTCTCAGCAGTAACAGGGTCCAGAATATTACACATAAAGGGTAAATTACTTAGGCTGCTATATTGGCTCATTGACACAAGCATCTAGCTTGTATCTCAGTTTTAGGCATGAAGAAAAGCAGCTGTTCTGAAGTTCATTATACCATCAACAGATATGTTTTGAGGGCCTTTATGTGTTACTTAGCTGAGCTGTGGAATTTTTTGTGGATCCTAAGAGTTTATATGGGTTCAGAAAGAAACTGATTAAAATCCTAGAATAAAAAGCCCACTAAAGGTCATTAAGCACAAGAATATTAGTGTAGAGTTAGGGAATCTCTCAGCTACAAACTGCTGGAGGCTGCAAGAGCATCCTGGGGGGGGGAAGTATTCTTACACACCCATTTTTATGCTCTTTCCTACACAATGGGCAGAATAAAAGAATTTTGGACAAATCTTTGATGTCATCTAGGAAGGCTATTGTTATGTAAAGAACTTCTCCAAATGGTGAAAATTTGCATGAAGGGAAAATGTAAAAAATAAATAAATTGACTCTTTTCCCATCCTCTACTACATTTTATAATAGGCTAATTTGAGTTGAAAATATTCAGTTTTCAAATACAGTTCCTTTAAAGTAATGAACTAAATTTTCTAGTTAGTTTTAGAAAAAAAAAAAAAAAAGAAGAAAAAAAAAACTAATTGAAAGTCATATGGGATTCTTTATTTCTAGGTTGTTATTTAAATAAGCCTTTTAGGAATAGCAGCACCAAGCAGAACTGTGCCATCTGCTACTCTCTGACCTGCTTTCCTTTTCACTATCTGGTCTGTTCACTTGCTGTTATTGCTGTCAAATGCCCCTACGCAAGCTGTTAAAGTGGGTGTTAGTGAGCACAATCGGGTATGAAACTGCAGTGACACAATCAGAGAAAATTGTAATATCAACTTAGAAATAGAAGGTAGTGGTAAAAAGAGTTACTCTGACTTACTTTTATCTCTTTCATTTATAGTATCCACATCCAAAGCTTGAAATGGAAATAGAACTAATTTCTGTTGGATCTCCCTTTCATTTCATTCCTCAATTAGCTCAAATGTTTTACTTTTTTTTTTTTTTTTCCACAGTTAACTGCAGCCATTTCCAAGACTTACTTTGATTAATTACCTGTGTTTGTGTGTTTGATTCATTGTATTTTTAAAAGGTTTTACTTAAGTTCTATGTAGCAAGATCTTCTATAGAAAAACAAAATGTAATGTTAGAAAGCTTATCCTGGGAGCATGCAGGCTACAGAATGTTTAAAGTTACAAGAACACTTATATGGACTTAAAGGATTTCTGTAAGTTGACATACACAAAGTGTGCTAGTCATTTTGTCTTCAAGAGTTAGCATGGTTAGGTAATCCATTTTATCTGGCACCTCTTTTCAATATTGAAAAATATTGCATGAAGTCTCCCTAAATTCTCTTTATGTTTTTCCAAAAAATAATGTGAGCTTATTTCGATGTGGTCCTTTTAATGTTTGGAATGTGTTTTCATTTTCTAAGTGCTTTACAAGGTTGCAATTCATTAACTAAGAAAACTCTGACTACAAATGCAAATCTCAAGAAAAGAATGAGTTGAGTGAAAGTCCACATGTGGCACGTGCTTTCGAAATTTGAGATCTTTCGAACCTGTTTCCTTCTAGATGCTGTTTTTGCATGCTGTAACATGAATTTCTTACCTTTGGCAAAGTCAGACAGATAAATAATGTCACTGAAATGAATCTCTAGCATGTGTAAGCATGAAATTTCTTACTATTCCCATTAACTCAAAGTGGTTTCTGTAGCAGAGCTAGGAATGAAGCCACACACAACACAGAGCAAAGTTAAAGGCATATGTTCTGCATTTTCTCCAATGAGTAGTTTTGTGCATGAAATTTTGTGATTAAAGACCAGATAGAGAATTTGGATAAAAACTGGATATGTTGGCCTCTAGCATGAACAATTCTCTCCATGCTTAAACTATTTACTGCCTGTGAGAGCTGGAACCAACTAGTTGGTTCCAACTAGTTGGTGCAGGAACCAACTAGTCAGAAACTGGGAATGCTCACTGCACAACCCAGGCAAACATTGCTGTCCTGCTGTTAGGCCCAGTACCTCTGAGCTCAGGTGTTCATGGACTCCTCCCAGGGATACTTTACTGTTGTGAAATCAGAAGAGAAAAGATGACTGAACTCCTATCTGCATATACCTAAATGTGTGCAGCTCACAATCTAGGATATTAATTTTGGCAGTGGTAAAGATGGGTTTTCAGATAGAGGTGAGGAGCAGATATCTGGGAAAAAAAAGAAGGCCTTAACATCCTACAGCTTTTTGCATTGCTGAATTTAGGTTGGGGTCTTGAGCTTTTTCATTAGTTCCCATCCCATTTACCAAGGCAGTAGCTGAAGCAACATTTTAGTTGAAGCATTCGGACAACAAATTTCCTCATGATATGCAAAAACATGGCTGAACACAAACTCAAAAATTTGTTACAGGAACAGGGAAATTAAATTTTCAGCTTGCCAGTGTGAATATATTCCCACTGAAGCAAAGTTGAGCTCCACAGTCACTGGGGGAAAAGGTAAGCTTAAACCAAGAACAGTGCCCTGGAGTCAAACTGAAGAGAATATTCAGCCACCCTCTTAGTAGAGTGTTGTCTGAACATGCCCAGTACTCCATAATACTGAACACACCATATACTTTAAAAGAATAACCCAAAGCTCAAGTCTATGTATTCAAACACTAGCTGCACTTTTTATCTTTGCATAGTTTTGAAGAATAACAGAATTAACTATAATATTTTTCAGTAATGAATTCAAGTGTAGCTAATCAGTCCATTATGCAATAAGCTCAGTGTTTTAAATCCTTAAGCATGCCAGTCTAATTTTGACAGTTTTTTTTCTTCAATGCATTTTTCAATTTCTTTTCAAACCAGCTCTCCAGATACCCAAGTTTCCCAAATGCTATTTCTAGTGTAAATTATCATCCTTTCCACATTTAGACACTGGAGATCAAGCTTTGAAAAACACTCATACATAAAGAAGGAGAAATCAAACTCTGGGAGCTGCAGAAAAGAAGTATTTAAACTTTATCTTAGCAATATATTGGGGTTAATTAAGAAAGCATTTATGGAAACTTTCTTTGCTTGGAAATAGAAAGAAATTGTCATTTCAGTAATATCTCAGGGAGGAAAGAGGAAAGTTTCTTTCAAATATTTCTTTGGAAATTACAAAATATTGTTTTTAACCTGTTCCTCACCATTTGCTAATGTCCATAGGAGACAACTTCTATGATCTACTCTAAAACTGATCTCTCTCTCTCTCTCTGTCTCCTAGAACAGTTTCAGATAGACATAGGTGACAATGTCCATACAAAAGACAGATAAATTTAAAAAGGAAGTCAGATTGGCCATGGAAATCATTTGGACCCAAAATAATGTTTTCTCAGATATTTCTTTATTATTTTGAACAAGTAGAGAACATCTGTGTTTAGAGGAAAGTTTTTAAATATCACCCATAGTGAAATCAGTTCAAATACATTCATTTTTAATTATCTTCCACCCTTTCTAGTTGTCAAGAATAACATGCAGATGACACAGTGATATAATAATTCAGCTAAGGTGTAAACTCTCAGTAAAATGGTGTATGGGCTTAGGCACTATATATTTAACATTGCTTTGGAATTTATCATGCAATATGGCTTCCTTACTGGAAACTCGCAGGAGTAAAGTAAAATTAAAAATAAAAAAGCAGTAAGATGGAAACTGTTTGATTTTTTTTTTTTTTAAAAAAAAAAAAAAAAAAAAAAAAAAAAGCTTTCACATTTACATTTTACTTTTCCATATAATACAGTTCATCTAAAATTCAGACTGTGAGTGCACTGCTATTTGGAGAATTGATACAAGCATATATGCAATACCTGAACAATCCCAAACCAGTAGTTATTTCATAAAAACCTTACTTCTAGCTACCTAGTATATTTACTTCCAAGGCCTGATTCAGACACGTTTGAAATGCTTTACAGCACCCATTAGCAATGGGCAGGCAGATCTGGGTTTGCAGGGGACTTTTATTCTCAAGCACAACTGAATGCTGTGAAGGATGCCCTCAAGTACCAGGTACCCATGTGTAGGAAAGTGGATTAATTCAAGGGAATTCTTATCTATTCGTAACTCACAGATTTCTGAACAAATACAGTCAAACATGAGATTATTCTGGCCAAGCCAAACTGGCCAGACATAAACCAAAATGCAATAATCAGTTAAAAATATAAAATAAAAATGCAGGTCTCTGCAATACATTTCAGTGGCTCTTTGAATTTCTGTGATTCCTGAATCAGAGTGCTTTCTAAAATCAGCTACTTTTCCTTTGCTGTCTTCTAAGGTAATCAAAAATAAATCTCTTCCAATTACTTTAAAATACTTATTTATGCCTTATCTGAGCAGCACTAGGTGCATACAGGTTTCCATGGTAAAAACAACTATTCAGTTATCAGTATCTAAGTATCTCTGTATCCAAGAACAGTTATGGGAATATGATGCTCTATGGTTCAATAGCAAGTTTAGTGCTACATTAGTTTCTGTACTTCTTCTGTATTGGGTAGAGTTTGGATAGGAGTGTGAGTTCTCAAGGTTGAGTGATATTTCTTGTTGTTCTGAGGGTAAAGTACTTTTAAATTGGGCTAGGAGAGGAAGTAAGTTCTTTTTCCTATGTAATCACCAGAGATGATCATCAAAACTGATCACCCAAATTTTCAGTGCTTCTGTATCAGCTAGATGACATTTCTTCCATAAAGGTTTCCTGTGGTCTCTGAAAACTCATAATGACTCTGATTTTACCATGTTAATATCATGGCATTTCTCTTATTTATTCTGATAAGAGTTTAATAGAAAGAAACAGTTTTGTATCTATATAATATCCTCATCTTAATCCAGACTCAGTATACCAAAATTTGTGTTATACATGCTGGAATGAAAAGACAATGTTTTATAATGGTGTTTCATCATGGTTTCATCATGGTAAAATAAGACATTACAAAGGAGTCATTGCCCTCACTCTCATGTGGTACTGGCAAATGTGAAAACAAAAGTCCAGCTGGAGCATTGGAGCAGTGCATGAGCCAGACAGAAGTTTAAACATGCCTTGTTGGAATCAGAAAGAGAAGAAAAGAAGCTGTATGACACACTGATCCAGTAATTTCCACGTTTGGTTTGGCCACAATTTCACTACGATAGGTTTTTTCTTTGCCTCCTGGCTGAGACGGTCTTCTATCATCTGTACAAGAATGGAGGCCACTCAAAACAGCAAATATAATTGGGTCAAGACATCTAAGCCCTGAGGCAGGATTCAGGCCCAAATCAAAAGCACGTTTGATTACACTCTGCCACCATGAGGCCACTGCATTCTCATAGTTGTATAATTTCTACTGATTTATCACTGTATTGGCTAGAATTTTAAGGCCTAGAAAAGGTTGTGGAAATACAGATATACCAGGTGAAACACCATATTCCAAAAGAGCCAGTATAACTGAACCTGACACTCTTCAAAGTCTTAGTATTGTATAAATAGATATATTTAATTAAGCCAGAGAAAGCTGAAGTAACCAAAGGAAAATCCATCCAATTCTATAGTCTACAGTGTAAGTGGGAGCAAGGTGGTGAAAGACTGAGAAAGAAGATGGGAACTAACTTGCTCAGTGACAGGACAGGCACACCTGTGGAAGCAGGTTTTGTATTCTGTAGGCGTTGAAGGCTGGCAGAGCCTTTCTGTCTGTGGAGTTTCTGTGGGGACAAACTTCTGTTCTTTCCATGCAAAGATTATTTTGTCAAGGGCATATCCCATGTTATCAGTCCCCTATGTATTTTATTCACATGAAAAGAGTGTGGGTCATCTGTTATGTGATGCAGATCTCTTCTGTAAGGAAAGTGGGAACAGCATCTGATGTTTGCAAAACTCTGGGTGATCAACTGTTCCTAATTTCCCCAAATTGTTCCATTTTCTAGCCCCTTTTCCTTTGTTCTGTAATTAGGCCCACATGTTTCTATTTTTAACTCTTCTAGTCCTCAGGCCCAAAACATGTTTCTTATTGTAGATGCTGGCCTTCTTTGAACCTTTCCCTCCCTGATTCAGCTGCTGGGTGTCTGAGCACTGAACTACTCCAGTGGCATGTGCGGCTTTGCAGCACTCTCTCTGTGAGCCGAATTCATCATTTTTTGTGCTTCCACCACCTCAGTACCCCATCACAGCCTGCAAGAGAGGACAACTTGTCATAGAATCATAGAATCATAGAATAGTAGAATCGTAGAATTACAGAATCATAGAATGGCTTGAGTTGGAAGGGACATTATAGACCATATACTTCCAACCCCCCCTGCAATAGGCAGGGATGCCACCCACTAGATCAGGTTGCCCAGGGCCTCATCTAACCTGGTCTTGAACACCTCCGGGGATAGGGCCTCCACAGCCTCTCTGGGAAACCTGTTCCAGTGCTTCACCAGCCTCTGAGTGAAGAATTTCCTCCTAACCTCTAATCTAAATCTCCCTTCTTTTAGTTTAAAACCATTCCCCCTCATACTGTCATCATCTAATTGAGCAAAGAGTTGCTCCCCATCTTTTTTATAAGTCCCCTTCAAGTACTGAAAGATTGCAATGAGGTCCCCCTAGAGCCTTCTCTTCTGCAGAATGGACATCCTCAACTCCCTCAGCCTTTCTTCGCAGGAGAGGTGCTCAAGTCCTCTGATCATCTTTGTGGTTCTCCTCTGGACGTGCTCTAACAGCTCCACATCCTTCTTGTGCTGGGGGCCCCAGACCTGAACACAGTACTGTCATGGTTCCGCTCGAGTGGGCAGCAGAGCTCCACCACAGCCGCTCTCTCACTCCTCCTCCTCAAAGAGGAATGGGGAGAAAATACGTGAAAAGGGCTCAAAGGTTGAGGGAAGGACGAGAAAATCATGCAGTAATTATTGTAATGGGCAAAACAGACTCGGCATAAGGAGATAGTAAGATTTATTGCTTATTACTAACAAGCTAGAGAAGTGAGAAACAAAGGAAAGAAACCAAAAGCACCTTCCACCCCATCCACCCTCTTCCACCTCCTCCCCCCAAGCCATGCAGGGGAACGGGGCAATGGGGGTTATGGTCAGTCTACAGCACTTCTCTGCCGCTCCTTCTCGGTCACTCTCGTCCTCTGTGCTGTGGGGTCCCACCCACGGGATGCAGTCCTTGATGAACTGATCCGGCGTGGGCTTCCCACAGGCAGCAGCTCTGCCAGAGCTGCTCCAGATATGGGTCTGTACCACGGGGTCCATCCCTCAGGAGAAAACTGCTCCAACCTGGCTCCCCCATGGGCAGCAGCTCCTGCCAGATCACCTGCTCCTGCGTGGTCTCCTCTCCACGGGCTACAGGTCCGGCCCAGAATCTGCTCCGGCAGGGGTCTTCCACAGGCCGCAGCCTCCGTCAGTGCAGGGCCACCTGTTCCACCATGGTCTCCTCCATGGGCTGCAGCGTGGAACCCTGCTCCACCGTGGTACTCCATGGGCTGCAGGGGGACATCCTGCTTCACCATGGTCCTCACCACAGGCCACAGGGGACTTCTGCTCTGGTGCCTGGAGCACCTCTCCCCCTCCTTCTACACTGACCTTGGCACCTGCAAGGCTGTTCCTCACTCCTCTCACTCTCCCAGCTGCTGTGTGGTGCAGCGTTTTTTTCCCTGTCTTAAATATGCTCTCACAGAGGCGCAAAACAACATCGCTTATTGGTTCAGCTCTGGAAAACAGAGGGGCCCTTACTAAACACGGGGCAGCTTCTAGATCCTTCTCACAGAAACCACCCCTATGGCCCCCTGCTACCAAAACCTTGCCACATAAACCCACTACAAGTACTCCAAGTGAGGCCTTACAAGGGCAGAGTAGAGGGGGACAATCACCTCCCTCAACCTACTGGCTACCCGTCTGTTGATGCAGCCCAGGATGTAGTTGGCCTTCTGGACTGCAAGAGCACATTGCTTGCTCATGTCGAGCTTTTCATCCATCAGAACCCCTGAGTCCTTCTCTGCAGGACTTCTCTCAATGAGTTCTTTTCCCAGTCTGTACTCATGCCTGAGACTGCCCTGACCGAGGTGCAGCACCTTGCACTTGGACTTGTTGAACCTCATTCTGTCCACATGGGCCCACTTCTCAAGCTTGTCCAGGTCCCTTTGGATTTTATCCCTTCCTTCTTTGGTATCAACTGCACCACTCATCTTGGTCATTCTTGTCATCTTGTCATCTGAAAATTTTCTGAGGGTGCACTTGATCCAACTGTCTATGTCGTTAATAAAGATATCGAACAGTACGTTTGTATGGGGGCAGGTGGGACTGCAGTGATGGAGGCCACTGTGAAAAAGTTATCATGCTCATGTTATCAGTAGTTATCACAGAACTAACATGATCTGGGGCCTTCTCAGGAAGAACAGAGATTCAGCAGTTTGAGGTCCTCTGAGTCCATGTAGTATGTGAGTGTTTTCGCTAGCATTTTTCTATGTGTAGCAAAGAAAGGAGAATTTGAACGTAAATGGAGTATTACAGGGTAACTTTGCCAAAGAGAAGCATCTGACAGGAATAAGATGAAGATAACTAAAAAGGGAACAGCTGAAATCATAGCAGAGATGAATAAATAAAAGTAAAAGATAAGTTAAGAGAGAAATTGAGAAAGACTAAAATGAGGGGAGGAGAGGAAGTACCAAGTACAGAGGAATAGCAGCATTACAGTGAGCATGAAACAAAGAGATACTGGGAAGAGAAAGGGAAAAGAAAAAATGTAGGAAAAAGAGATGGAAAAATAGGGGGAGGAAATAGATACACAGCAAGTGAAGGAAATAACCCTGCATTTTTCTTTGGAGTAGACAAAACGCCTGGATAGTTTTCAGGATGCTCAAAGGACTGTTCCAACAGCACTGCCAGAAGTACCCCTGTGGGCTTGGGTATGTCTCCAGGAGTTGTAGTCCCAACCATTTTGACAGGTTAGATGTGCCTTTATGCTGGGACATCTGGCTCAATAGCAGCTGATTTAGAAATCAGCAAGTACAGGAGTGTCTGGGAAGGATCTAACCATATGTATCATCAGAAGTAGGAAAACTGGGAAAGCAGAAAAGGAAACCCACAGGACAGTTAATCCAGTCTCAGAAGCTGCATGGCCCCGTGCTTAGCATTACTCATCAGCCTGTGGGAGGAGTGCTGAAGTTATATTTTTGTCTAAGAGATTATTGGCTGAGGATATTGTCACTCCTGTGGGGAGGCTGTGTGTGTTTGGAGCACATGCTTGGGCCAGACTGTCCCATCCCATTCCATTCCTGCTGGTCATGCAGCTGCTATGATCTTCCTCGTAAACAAGTTATTTGTTTTGTTTTGTTTTGTTTTCCCTCTTGTTTGCTTCCAGATCCTCATTTCTTTTAACATAACAGGAAGGATATCAGACACCTTTGAGATTTGCATTTTTTCCAGTTAGCATGTTTTTTTTCCTACTGATTTTTCATAGAAGGGAATTTTTCCAATTGCTTTTTCCTATTACTTTTCATTAGTCATTATGTCATTGCCTGTCTTTAGCTGCTCATTATAGCCTTTTTACTTGCCTCCAATAGAGTATGAATAGTCTCTGTTTACCTGATTCGTACTCTTGTTCCTACTTAAAACGTTTCCTCTAACCTGAGGGATGTCTGCATTTCATATTGTACCTCTGTTACAAAGATTACTAGTGAAGACCACAAAAAAATAGTCACTTTTGTCTCATCTTGTCATATGGTTGTTAGCAATCCCCTCCCTCATTGCTGCCATTCTAAGACAATATGTGTCATGAATATACAGAGACAAAAAGAACTCTGATACATTTTTCTTTGAGAAACTGTTAAAGATTGACTCAATCATGGATCTTTACATTTAGCAAGTTGGTCTTATGCTTGGAGATATTTTTAGAAATATATATATATATTAAATTAGAAAATAATTAAAAGTGTAGAATTTCTTGAAAAGACAATGTGAGTGGTAGGGGGGTACTTTGGACAGAGAGAAATCACAGAAATTTTGTGCCAGGACAACCATTAGGATCTCCATGGAATCTGCATTTTGTATATACATAGTATATGTATTTAGGTTATGTATATGAGATGAATACCAACTGTTTGCTTAAGACGAGCTTCAATGCATTTCTTCCAATTGTTTTATAGGATAAAATGGTGTTCAGTGTTGCATCATCTCCATCTCTGCATTTCTGATGTCCAGTTAAGATCATATTTCACTAACATAACAAACCAAGTAGAAAAGACAAAACCTTTGTATCGTGCATCTTTGCATTATGATGAACATTGTCATGTCATAAGACCTAAAACACATATGTATCACTATCTGAGGAGCCTAATTTGAATCAAAGATGTAGCAATTTTTTAATGAGAAATGTTTGTATTCCACTCTGTCAGTCATGGATTTAGACCGGTTCAAGGAGGATTATAGCTAGAGAAATTAGATTTTCAGAGCAACAAATGGTCAATTGTTGTATAATACCCAGTGCATTTCAGTAATAGTTTGATGTGTGTCTTTTGTCTCTTTGATTTTTTTTTCTGATTGGATTTTGGAAAGACATGAAAAAAATTGTTTAATAAGGCACATTTTTCTCTGAGGTATGCATAGAGCAATTTTTGCATTTATGCTCATTATATTCCTGTGTGGTAGGAAAAATCTACCTAAAAAAATGTCCCATTTTCCAGTCTATAAATCCAAGGGGGGGGGGGGGGGGAATGGATAGCAGTAGTTTGCTTAGACTACACAAATATTCTCAGAAAGAAGACAATATTTAAAAATTTTAGAACTGTTTTTTCTTCTAATTCTTAGGCATGGTTCTCTATTCATGTTTTCTGGTAACAAGCTTACTACAGTGCAGTGAAGAAATGGGCCTGTGTGTGAAATGCTAATTTCCAGTGTGTACCAACTCATTGGTAATTTTGAAATAATGATCAAAGAATAAAAGATTTTAAATAGAAGAAAAAATGAGCAGGATACAAATGTCATTGAAAATTCTCCCCTTCTTACTTAAAGGAGAGTTACAGAGAATACATTATAGAGAAGATCTTATCAGAGTTTACAGTGAAAGGCTATAAGACAACAGTAATGACTAGCAATGAAAGAAGCCCTAGCCAGACAGAAGGAAAGACTGATTCACCATAACAGTGGCTGAGCACTAGCCCAGGGAGGCTGTGGCATCTCCATCATCATAAGTTTTCAAAATTCATCTGGACATAGCCCTGTGTAAATGTGTAACTACCCTTCCTTTAATCTGGAGTTTGGACTACTTGTCCTTCAGAGGTCCCTTCCAACCTAATTTTTGCTATGGCTTTCTGATTCTGGAATATCTCATTAAAATCAGTTCCTGAAGAATTCAAAATAGCAGTAGTTACAGGTTAAATTACAAACAGACTGTTGGATATGTTTTCCTTACACTCTAACAGTGCCATGTAATGAAGGGAAGGGATGAAAGGTTAATGTTTCACTGGCAACAGTTGGCATCGTGTAGAAAATGGTGAAAGTGGCTATTTTAGTTTGACTAAATGAGCTATTGATGTACACAATTACCCACTCCTAAAAAGATGTGAATTTCATGGGCACAATTGGCACATCTTGCATCACAGCTTCATATAGTATTTTCATGGTCATGCTGTCACTGGAAGACCCTATATGCTGGCAGTCGGATGTTGATATACAGCATGGCTACCTCAGCCAGTTCAGGAAGGAGCTGCTTTACAGTGACAGTTGTGCTCTGCAGGGGCCCTCATGTTTCCATCTTAGCTCACCAGGCCTACCAAGCATTTGCTTCACAGATGGCTTGCACATGCATGACAAATCTAATGTATTCTGTGCATACTGTGTGCATGCAGCAGCCATTTGTCCTCGGCTTCTGGGTGTCAGGCAGCCTGGTTCAGCTCTTGCCCCAGCTGGCCTCCCTGCCATCTGGAAATCCCTGACACACAGGCAGGCGCTTTTCCCTCCATCACCTTTTTCCTACCCTTCTACTCCTTCCCTGTCCACCCGCTTTCAGTTAGCTATGCACTATGGAAGTTTTGGAGGGGTGAGTCCTTCAGTTACAGAGCATTAACAGCCCATGATCTTGGCACACATGGAAGTTGGGAAAGGTGAAGGAAGCAGCTCCATGCACCATTTCCTGCAAGGCACAGCTGTATAAAGACTGGGTGAAACTTACTTCTGCACCACTGCTTACAATAAGAAATGAAATGCTACAACCGGTGTTTGCATTTTTTTTATTTAAGGTAAGCATGATATGGCTCAACTGCAAGTGAATGACTATTTACTGAAGAACAATTAATTATTTTTTTTTCCAAAAGAGGGAGCTCATCTTTAGTAAAGTCATATTAGTAAGCAGTCCATTTTAAATGAAATTTTTGTTACAGTAAAATATCCTGGTCCTGTAGTCCCATGAGCATTTTCTGGTCTTTTTGTGTTAAGCAAAGGCCAAGCTTGGATCTCTGCAATTCTTCACACTAAGATTAACATTGTTGCCCTACAATTAGACTATTTCATGTAAAATATTGATGACTGAAGAAAGGTTCATTATCAAACCAAGGTCTACGCTGTCTTCTGTCAGCATGTACCCTGGCAAAGATCCCAGAGGCAATGCGAATTTTGTGCAATTACATGCAAAAGCAGCTAAATCCAAACATGTGGTGCCTTCTCAGCTTTTCTGTTGAGACACAAGGACAAAGAGAAGGGTTAAATTTCAAGTCCTAGAATTGTAGGATAAACAAAGCAGGAATCATCTGATTGACTGTTCCATTTCTGGGGTCTTCCGGCAGCAGGCATAATTTACAGTGTCCTCTGAACTCATCAATGGAAAATTGGCTCTTCTGCCATTTACACTTGTGCATCTGTTATTCCATTTCTTTTGAGATCACTAACCACCATTAGAAATCTGGAATAAATGTGTACCTAGAAGAAGTAAGAAAAATGACTTACCAAGTCCTGACTGTTACTTGGAAACTTTTGCACATGTAACTAGAGAGAATATTGCAAAATGATCATGGTTTGCTTTACAGATTTCAAAAGTGAAGAAAGCACTTGAGTCACCACCAAGAAAAGAAAAAACAACTCAAAAGGAAAAGACCACCTACAACTGATGAGGGGCCAGACACCTGCCTTTAATTGAGTGCCTAAAGAAAACACTATATGGCCACCCTTTAATTTGTAATGAGTTCTGACTTGCTTTGACACAAGCTATGTGAACTGCCATGTGTGCTGTTAGCTGACAGCAAAAAGGAAATTCTTATGCTGGAGCATAATTATGTTATGTGTCTGTGCAGACCTGAAGGATGGTCCAAAATGTGAAAAACAGAATAAAACCCTGCTTGGCCAAACAGAAAGTGTAGAAAAAGTGTGGTACAGGATAAACTGAACAGGTAAAGTAACTCTGTTGATTGAAGGGTAATAATGTGAGCATTTTTGTTGCAAAAAAATAAAAAAAAAAAAATCATTTTGCATCTTTCTCCTCCTTCCTGAAGCTAATGAGGGAGTATATAGTGATTTTATTATCTAATGTGGAAAACTACATTACTTGTTTACCTGCTTGGAAATTAAGGAAAAACAGATGCAAGAATACAAAAGGTCAGCCTTAGCCCTTTTGTTTTGTTTTATTTTGAACTCAGGCTGCCTCCCTTCATCTATTTCCTACAATATTGTCTTTCTGATACTTACTCCTGAAGAGTTTATCCTAAATACATCATGGCCAGGATCTTAACCCACTCTGCATTCCTATCTTTCTGTTACTGCTAGAAATATTGCTACCCTCCTGCCCTACTGAATTACAAAAACGCTGTCATCTGTCACTGCTTTCTTCATCACCCCACACATCTAGCTCTTCTTTGCTTTCCTCTCAAACTACTTACAAGACATTCTTCCACTACCTAAGCAGCTTTTCTGCCTTCCAACTTCTCTCCCTATCAAGGCCTTCTCTTTTCTTCTTGAATGCATGAGTGCATCTGTACTTCCTGCCAAAATTGTCTTCATAACTGCTAGTTCTGCCTGTCAAACCTGCCCCCTCCAGCCTTTCATTGCTTTCCCCTTCACTACTTAATCTGCTCAAGCTCTTACCAAAAGCCAGCAAGGCCTCTCACACCTCTGCTCTTCTCCTTGGCTCCTGTAACTGACTGCCCCTTCCCAGTCATTCAAACTACCCTTTTAGCTAGCTCCCACTGGCATGCCTGTAGCAAATAATGACATGCTCCTACAAATAAGATATTTTTAATACTACTGTGCAAAAAACATTATCTTCCTCTGAAGGTACTAAATAGTAGCTGGATAAATGCTGTCAGTGTCTCATCTATTAATTAAATAATTTGCTATAATTTGAAGATACACTACTTTTTAAGCCAGCTGCATCACATAATTCAGACAGTGAGACTACTAATTTGCATGCCATTATTACTTCAGTCAGAGGCCTGTTTCAGTCCTTCTTTTTGCTGTTGCTACATGTTTGGCATCATGATCTCAAATATCTTTTCCTGTTATTTTGTATTTATAGTTATTGTTGTGCAATATCTGCTACAGGTAGCACAAGATAAGGAAGGGAGAGGTAGTTCCTGAGAGTGAAAACATGACCGTAGAGTAAACATAGCTGTGAGAGAAAACTTAACATTAGTTAATTGACTTTAGGTCAGATATGGATTTATTTGCTTTACAGTTTATTTTGTAAATTCAAAATCCCTGAAAGAGTGCAAGTTTTCATTTGATACAAGGATATTTGATCCTGGACAATAATGTTACTTTATCATAATTAGCACTTACAGACTTATGGTGAATTGCTTTGGACTTACTTCAGAGAATGAATAATGTCAGCTATTCATCGTATATTTTGCCTTACATAATAAGGGTTTTGGCTAAGTACCATCACGACATTTCTGGTCTGAAACTGCTCTTTCTTTAAACCAGAATCCATCAGACCATAGTAGTATGGAATCAGGTTGTAGAACAACAGTAGCCTTATTTTTGTGTAATTTTAGATATGTAACAGCTCCCAGATGACTCACTAGTATGTTGATGTTGTTGAATTAACAAATAAAGCCCTCAAACTTTTAATTTGATCTGTTTGGGAAGATCCCTAGGTTTTACAAAGTTGCACTGGAGCTGGAGAAGTTATTCTTGTTATATATTTAGGTGCAAATTAAAGCGTAGTTCATTTAAGGCTAAGCTTTGAGTATATTTCCATACAAAGCAAGAAATATGAGCTCAGGTTTTTAGAGTGATTTGTATTTGCAAGTGCTCTCATATGGCTAATTAGTGTGCAAGAGATCTTCAGTGTGCTTGATATAAGAAACACAAACAGGTCTTTCATCGTGCTCATTATACAAGAGTAATCTTTATATCAAGTACCGACTGATAATGTTAATAGCCATGATAAAACACAGTATAATGAGTAGTGCCTTCCAACAAACTACAGTAAATCATGCAAAGCAACTGACTTAAAAGGGATGTTCCACATCCTTTCATTACACTTTCACAAAGCAAAGTTGAATTTTTAGTAAGCGTACAGTGCAGGAGGCCTTGAAAAGGAGGAAAATTGGGCTTTGCATTCTGCTAGATGAAGATTGCTTAATCTTTCAGAACTTCCCAGCCATGGGCAGAGATATCATTTTACAGTGACTATTGTATGAGAACAAATGCAAAGGCTTTTAGATAGACTTCTGTGTAGCAGTGATGCCAGACACTATTTTCTTCTCATCTTACGACATTAAAAGATGGTGTAAAACAAGATGTAAATGATCTTGAATTTTCCAAAGCTACTATAGGGTCATTTTAATTAAACAGAAAGCATTATTTTAAAAATAAAGGATAGACTCTTGAGAATTACAAGATTGGTTTAATTGAAAGATATCAGGAAAAAGAATGTTATCTTTAGTTTGATTTTCTGTCTTTTTTTAATGTCAGTTTCTTCTGCTGCTGCTTTAGCATTTGGTTAGAGACAGCTCTCCATTTTGTTTTACTACCATTTCTTCCAAGAGTAAAATTGAATAAAAAAGAGCTTGTAGAACCTAGAGTAGGAGAAGCATTATAAACAAAAGAGCTTTTAGGAAGGGTCTGCCATTATAGTTTTCCCATTTTTGTTTCTGTGAGATATGGAAAAGGAAAATACTTCAGAAATTCATTCCATACAATGAAAAAATAGCATGAGGGTTTCAGGTCAGATGGGCTTCAGTGACTGACAGTCCAGTGAACTCATCTGAAATTCTGCTGCTGAATCCAATAGAATTAATGTTGTGATTTGTTTTAGATTCATTCCACATTTCATTTTGAACTATTTTAAGTTTTTAACTATCGAATATATTTTAAATCAAAACAAACACACTAAATCCCATAAAATTTTTATGCTTTTTTTGTTTTTTAATTTCTGTGAGAGACTTTGGGTGTATCACAGTGTCATTGTTTACCCTGACTATTCTGAAAACAGAAACAATAGGTTAAAAAAATGTATTTTTCTCCAGTCCACGCTGACAAGTTTTGTTGTACCAGATTCTTCCATTAATGTTTTTCCTCTGTCTTCCTCTCTTCTCTGTGCTATTTTCCATTTCCTGTGGCACAAAAACTATATGGTCCAGATGTTCTCCCAAAGAGAACTCTTTCCCACCTTTCACCTATTGAGAAAGGGATAATTGATACACAGACAGAAGAATATACTGTAATGAAAGACCCTTAAATTCAGATTTCTCAGCAGAATAATCATAGAAATATCCGAGACAAGGAGCCTTGAGATGAGCTCTTCCCCCCTCTCGGGTTTCTACAGCACAATTTCAGCTCAATCAGCCTAGGAGACTTTAAATGTATATTTAAATGTCTGAGTTCCCCATCCTGCTCAGGGCCCAGAACCCCAGAACATCAGCCCCTGCCCCAGTAAGGCCACAGCAAGGCTGGTCTCACTGCCCTATCCTGCCCAGCCATGGCCCCTGCTCCACCAGACTGAGCCATGGGACCACATCCTGGTCCTGCCTTGGCCCAGCTCTGGTCCCACAGCCAGACACAACAATTATAGGACTTGATCCTGGCCCTGACCTATGTATTGACTTCCTGGTTTGACACAGATCTCTCTCATCACAACATTACCTTATGATGTGGACTCTTGGTTGGGCCTGGCCACCACCTCTGGGTCTGTCCAGTTCCCTGTCTCAAGTGCTGTGGGACAGACTGAGGAACAGGACTTGTTCTGAGAAGACATTCAAAATGTTTGGAATTTGTTCCCATTACTTGGAAGATCCTAATCAAGGAGAAATGTTTGTTAATTAAGAGTGCAGACTAACAACTTGGTATGTTTTATCATTTCTATTTTTACCTCTCCTTCTGCCACTGTCTTCATTCTTCCTTCACAAGGCACACCCTCTTCAAGCAGGTTTCCCTGGTCCTTTTCACTAAAAAAGGCTTACAGGGTTTTGAAGATACGCTCATCTGGCAAACTGTACACCACTGTCAGTACCAGTGAAAGACTTTTAATATCCATGCTTGATGGCATAGCTCTTAAGAGACCCACACAAATTAAATCACATAAACCTCAAGATATGGGAAGATAATGATTTTAGGCAGTCCTTCAAAGAGCATCCTAGGGGAACGTTTAAGGATGATATACATGTATGTGTTTCACGGAAGGTCCAGGGAGAAGAATATATGCCCTCAAAAGGCTTTTAACCCTTGTTAAGTACCTCACAGCTCATTGCTGTGTTTTCTTGGAATGCACTTGCAGAGTGACAGAAAATCACCAAATATCATAGAATCAGGGAATCACTAAATGGTTGGCGTTGGAAGGAACATGTGGAGGTCATCTGGTCCAACCCCCTTGTTCAAGCAGGGCCACCTAGAGCAGGTTACTCAGGATCATGTCCAGGTGGCTTTTGATTATCTCCAAGGAGGAAGACTCCACAACATCTCTGGGCAACTTGTGCAGCTCTCAGTCGTTGGCAGAATTAAGTGTTTTTCATGAAATATGGAACATATTCTTGCAAAGGATAGTAGTCATTTGCAATTGCTCAAGAATTAGTTACACCGTTCCATGGGACCTATTCTCAGAAGATGTCAGTGGTGTTGCTGACTGAAAAGTTGATTTTTTTTTCTCAAAAAAAGCTAGGAATTAAATTGGACCTTCCTCAGGAAATTTTGATGGTGTTGCCTGTCAGCTGGGATTCAGAACATTCTGCTGCAGAGAAGGGAGCTGTGATGGTTGAATATTTGTTGTGGTTTTACTTGGGTGGGCAACCAAGCTCTGCTGCAACCTCTTTCTCTCTCTCCTCAAAGGAAAAGGGGAAAAAAAATACAATGCGAAAGGCTCAATGTTTGAGATAAAGATGGGCAGATCACTGTATAATTATCGTGATGAGCAAAGCAGACTCAGGGTAAGGAGATAGTAAGATTTATTACCTGTTACTAACAAGCTAGACAAGTAAGAAATAAAGGAAATAAAATAAAAAAACACCTTCCTCTCATCCACCCTCTTCCACCTCCTTCTCCTGAGAGGCACAGGGGAATGGAGAATGGGGGCTGCAGTCAGACCATAACACCTCATCTCTGCCACTCCTTTTCGGTCCCTCTCTGCCCGTGCTCCCGTGGGGTCCCTCCCACAGGATGCCGTCCTTCCCAAACTGAGCCTGTGGGGGCTGCCCACAGGCAGCAGCTCTTCAAGCACTGCTCCCACACAGCTCCGTACCACAGGATCCATCCCCCAGGAGCAAACTGCTCCAGCACAGGTCCCCCACTGGGCGGCAGCTCCCTCCAGACCCCATGCTCCTGCATGGGCTCCTCTCCATGGGCCGCAGCCTCCTCCAGGCCACATCCACCT
Organism: Aythya fuligula; assembly: GCF_009819795.1. Lineage (NCBI taxonomy): Eukaryota > Metazoa > Chordata > Aves > Anseriformes > Anatidae > Aythya > Aythya fuligula. Next base: position 105,305,618 of record NC_045559.1, read on the forward strand.
GCTCCACTGGGGGCTCCTCCATGGGCTGCAGTGTGGAGATCTGCTCCATGTGAGACCCATGGGCTGCAGGGGGACAGCCTGCTCCACCAAGGGCCTCTCCACAGGTCGCAGGGGAACTTACACTCCTGTGCACTGACCCTGGTTTCTGCAAAGCTGTTTCTCACTCCTCTCTCTCCCAGCTACTGCTCCCCAGCAGGTTTTTTTGTTGCTGTTGTTGTTTTGTCAAATCCAGTTGGAGGCCAGTCACTAGTAGTGTTCCCCAAGTCTCCATACTGGGGCCGGTCCTCTTTAATATCTTTATTGATGATCTGGACGAGGGGATCGAGTGCACCCTCAGTAAGTTCGCAGATGACACCAAGTTAGGTGCGTGTGTCAATCTGCTCGAGGGTAGGAAGATTCTGCAGGAGGATCTGGATAGGCTGGACCGATGGGCTGAGGTCAACTGCATGAAGTTCAACAAGGCCAAGTGCCGGGTCCTGCACCTGGGGCGCAATAACCCCAAGCAGAGCTACAGGCTGGGAGATGAGTGGTTGGAGAGCTGCCAGGCAGAGAAGGACCTGGGAGTATTGGTGCATAGTTGGCTGAATATGAGCCAGCAGTGTGCTCAGGTGGCCAAGAAGGCCAACGGCATCCTGGCTTGCATAAGAAGTAGTGTGACCAGCAGGGCTAGAGAAGTGATTGTCCCCCTGTACTCGGCTCTGGTGAGGCCGCACCTTGAGTACTGTGTTCAGTTTTGGGCCCCTCGCTACAAGAAGGACATGGAGGTGCTCAAAAGAGTCCAGAGAAGGGCAACAAAGCTGGTGAGGGGTCTGGAGAACAAGTCTTATGAGGAGTGGCTGAGGGAGCTGGGTTTTTTCAGCCTGGAGAAGAGGAGGCGCAGGGGTGACCTCATTGCTCTCTACAGGTACCTTAAAGGAGGCTGTATCGAGGTGGGGGTTGGTCTATTCTCCCACGTGCCTGGTGACAGGACGAGGGGGAATGGGCTAAAGTTGCGCCACAGGTGTTTTAGGTTGGATATTAGGAAGAACTTCTTTACTGAGAGGGTTGTGAGGCATTGGAATGGGCTGCCCAGGGAAGTGGTGGAGTCACCATCCCTGGAGGTCTTTAAAAGACGTTTAGATGTTGAACTCAGCGATATGGTTTAGTGGAGGACTTGTTAGTGTTAGGTCAGAGGTTGGACTCAATGATCTTTAGGTCTCTTCCAACCTAGAAAATTCTGTGATTCTGTTTTCCCCCTTTCTTAAATATGCTCTCACCGCCACAAACAACATTGTTTATTGGCTCAGCTCTGGCTAGCAGCAGGCCCCTTACCTAACATGGGGCAGCTTCTGGATTCTTCTCACTGAAGACAGCTCTATGGCCCCCTGCTACCAAAACTTTGCCACATAAACCCACTACAATATTGCTGCTGGTCTTGCCTGTCTCCATACCTTGGAGTCTGGTGGATGATCTAATCTGAATTTTCAATGAAAGCAGCTGTAAAAAATGAAGGGAAAACAAGAAAATCATTATCACTAGAGCAGACATGTCCAGGATTCCCACTTTAATTGAGCTGAGTCCCTTATCATCTACCACTCTTCCAGATTACTGATTTGAATATGTGTCTTAGTCAGTATTACAGACTGATTGTTAATTAATTTTGTAAAGCCTAAAGCTTCCACATAGAGAAATAGATTAATTTTGTACCTGACTAAAACAAAACATCTGTTCTAAACAGAACTAAATGAAGATCAGGAAAAAAACATGTATCGGTGCTGAATGTACTCCTCTTCTAGCCAACAGAATATCAGTGTTTTCACAATTAATATGGGGCAGGAATTAGGCTTGTCTGCTATGGCCAATTTTTAGACAGTCATATTTTTCTTCACTTTTAACTGTGCTGCACTGACTTATACAAAGTATGTGTAAAATAACTCATAGATGTAAGAGCAGGGCCTACTGCCCAGTAAAAATGTGGGTAAAGGAGCTTTAAAATAGAATGCTAAGTACGGTCTCCACTACATTTAACAAACTCCGTATATATATTGTCTTTAGACCTGTACTGCCAAACCTATTTCTATTCTGAAGGTAAGTGAACCATGTGTGAAGAACATTTCAGTAACAGTATGCAGATAGGATGATTTAACTTTTCATTTGATTTATATGTTTTATCTTTTTATATGTGATTCAGTGGTGGCAATAATATGGTAATGCTACTAGGTTTCCTGGCCCACTGAGTCTGTGAAATCACACACCATACACCAGGCAGAATTTCTCTTCATCATGTTCCCAAGCCATCCAAGATAAGCAGAACAATCAAAAGGGAGAGTATTTTCTGCAGCAGAAAATCTGACAACAGTTCACTCTCTCTTTATGGAGTTAGGCACTATCTAATAAGACAGGTTGGCAACTTGAGAAATTATCTATAATCAAAGCTATTTTTTAACTATTATCACTGTTTCCAGTGCAGTTTCACATACCATTTTAACAGAAGACAAATTCTGTCCATTATTTAGTTTGTTTCAAGATTATTTTTAATAGATTTTTGTCCCTACTTAATTTTCTCACTGAGAAGCTTTTTGAATCATTCTCATCCCTGCAACTGAAAACACTCTCTCTTTCAAAGATTAGATTACCACCAACTGACCCTTCTTTGTCAGGGCCACCTGCCTGATAAAATGGTTTCTTGCTGCAAGCACCAGCAGCAAGGCAGAAGTTATAAAACAAGAGAGTTACTGGCCCCACTGCCTAACCCCTCTGCAGTTTCCATAAAACCTGTAAATCATCCAGGTTTTCAGTGTTACTGATTGCTCTTTCTGTCCTCCAGAAGGCCTTAATCCAAGATTTAATCAAAAAGCAGGGGTTCTCAAGCTTAAAAAACAAAGCAACTCCTTTTTAGAGATAGATTAGTTGCAACTAGAAAATACCTTTTATTGCTATAAAGGTACACAAATTAATGCTTCCTCATTTACTCCACTTCTTTCAATGAATAGAAATCAGACAAGAAAAGGAAATGACCTTTAAAGGTCTTAGTAAGCAATGGTCAGTATTAACTTTTTTCTTTTTTAATTTTTCATTGTTGAAAAACAAATATTCTGTTTCAGGTTTTTATAATGAAAGTTTATGTTTTACTGCCTTACCAGCTTTGAAAATAACCTTTCTATGTTGTCACAGAGGTAGTAAGTTCAAAGCCAAAAGTGGATGCATACAATACAAGACTTCTGCAAATTAACTCTGCAGCTCTTCATAAAATCAAATCACAATCGGAAGTGATGATCAATTATATTTACTTGGCTTAGTTATAGTTACTTATTTAAAATGTACTAGTAGGTAATGGAACCTGGGATATATATGGAGCATAAGGTATTTGCTAAACATTCCATAAAACATATAGGCTTTCCAGGAACCCATATTCTAATTCATATTCATATTCAGTTCTTCTACGTTCTAGCTTTGAAAAATTCTGTTTCTTCATTAGCTCCAGTATTGCAAAAACTTAGTTCTTTTAATGTTTTGTATTTTTATTTTTTCTCTTTTTTATACCTTTACCTCCTAAAACTATGTATGTCCTAGAACATAACTATGAAAAAAATAAAACCTTCCAAGCATTTATAATTATACACAGGAACTGATCAACATAGAAAGAGGGTGTCTTAATATATTAGAAACAAGAATGAAAAAACAGAGACAGTGAATTGTTTCTTGTTTTGTTTTGTTTTTATGAAGTATAATGGTTTTAAAGGAGAAATTGATTTATATGTTTAAAAATATAGTGAGACATCAATATGGTTTACCTATTCACTTTTCCAACTAGTTATTTTCAGCCTGTGAAGTCTAAAAACTGGTCCTTATCTCATTACCTTTATCAGGAGTGTCATCAGTGTAAGTTTAGTCATAGAATCATAGAATTATGAAATGAAGGAATTGTAGAATCACAGAATAGGTTGGATTGGAAGGGTCCATAAAGATCATCTAATTCCAACTCCTCTGCCATGGGCAGGGACACCTCCCACTAGACCAGGTTGCTCAAAGCCCCATCCAGCCTGGCCTTGGACACCTCCAGGAATGGGACAACCACAGCTTCTCTGAGCAACCTGTTCCAGTGCCTCACCACCCTCTGAGTAAAGAATTTCTTCCAATGCCTAATCAAAATCTAACTTCTTAGTCTGAAGTCATTACACTTTGTCCTATCACTATACTCCCTGATAAAGAGTCCCTCTCCAGCTTGTAGGCCCCCTTTAGGTACTTGAAGGACACTATAAGGTCTCCCAAGAGCCTTCTCTTCTCTAGGATGAACAACTCCAACTCCCTGTCCTGGTTTCATCTGGGATAGAATTAATTTTCTTCCTATTAACTGGTATGGTGTTATGTTTTGGATTTAGGATGAGAAGAATAATGTCAATAACACACTGATATTTTATTTGTTGCTGAGCAGTGTTTAAACTATGCCAAGGCCTTTTCAGCTTCTCATGCTGCCCTGCCAGCAAGGACGCTGTGGGTTCACAAGGAGCTGAAAAGGGACACAACCAGTACAGCTGACTCAAACTGGGCAAGGGGATATTCCATACCATATGTAGTCATGTGGAACAACAAAACTGGGGAGCTGGACAGCAAGGCTGTCACTGACTGGGGACTGACTCAAATCAGTTGGCAAGTGGCACGTTGCACTGTGCATTACTTGTTTCTATTATTATTATTATCCTTCTTTTTCTGTCCTATTAAGCTTTCTTTATCTTAACCCATGAGTTTTACCTTCCCAGTGGGAGGGCAGGGGACAGGGAGTGAGCAAATATGTATGTAGTGCTTAGGTGCCTACTGCATTAAACACAACACTCTCTCGGCCTCTCTTCATAGGAGAGATGCTCTAGCCCACTAATCATCCTCATGGTCCTTCTCTGAAATTTGTCCAGCAGGTCCCTGTCCTTATGCTGGAGGACCCAGAGCTGAATGCAGCGTTTCAGGTGGGGTCTCATGAGAGCAGAGTAGAGGGGAAGAATCACCTGCCTCAGTCTGCTCACCACGCTTCTTCTTATGCAGCCCAGGATACAGTTAGCTTTCTGGTCTACAAGTGCACCTTGCAAGTTCATGTTGAGTTTTTCATTGACACACCCAAGTCCTTCTACCCAGGGCTGCTCTCAATCTCCACATCACCCAGCCTGTATTTGTGTTTGAGATTTCCCTGACCCACATGCACAACCTTATTGAACTTCAAGAGGTTCGCACAGGCCCACCTCTCAAGCCTGTCCAGGTTCCTCTAGATAGTATCCCTTCTCTCCATCAGTTCAACAGCACCACAGACTTTGGAATCAGAATCACACTTCCTTTAATGTGAGTGCTGCATTTCAGTACTGATTCAGTGGCCTGAACACAGATGTTTAGGGACATTCAAGATGCCCTAGGGATCCCACCTGGTCTGTAAGTGCTGATCCAGAAGGACACAAGATTCCCACAGGACATTTTCTAGTGCTGCCAGCCCTGCATGGATGTCACAGCTAGTTCAAGACATTTCCAATAGCACAGCTTTCTTACACTTAGGCAACTGAGTCCTACCATTTTGGACTGCCCCTGAAGAGTGCCACATTTTGTGAGTTTCTGTTGTAATCAGCAAATAAGAGCAGGGTTGCATTTGACTTTTCTACTTCTGGATCCTTGAGGTTTGCTTTATGCAAATCAACTTCCTCTTCAACTACAAGGGAAGGGGCCTCAGTGACCATGAGAGGTGAAAAGAGTTAATAGATCTTTAAAATGAAGAAACATGCAAGTCCACAAAAGATTTTTAAAATATTATATGTGCCGTATACCTCATTATTTACAAAGGTCAGTCTGAGGAAGAAATATGAAAATGGTTTATCAGTGAGAAAGGAAGCTATTTAAAAGACTTGACAACTCACTCTTAAAGAAAAGTTAGAAAAATACAGCTGATGCACAATGACTGCATGTACTCAAGATCAGAAGCAGGCACTCCTAAAAGTTTTCTTAATTTTGTGTGTCATTAAGTGGTGTGTGAATTAAAACCACAATATAAGTATATCTTCCAGATGTTTTATTCTCCAGGTTTAAATGGTTCTTCTGGGGAGCAGCTTCTTGTATGGGAAAAGAAATACTGGAAGGAGTTCTCTATGACCTTGTTTCGCTGAGCCAGTAAAGCTCCTTGGGACAGTGTCTGATGTTGGCCACTCTCCATCGCAAGATCTGCAATGACATTATAGACTTTTTACCTCACCAGTGAAGGGTGTAACTGCATAGAAAGCCACATGAGAAAAAGAAGGAAAAAACGAAGAGTAACAACACAAGAACATTTAGAGCTGGAAGGGGTGGTGAGAGGAAAGGTTTCCAAATGATAGAGAGGTACAGCCAGAGAAATTACTCAATCCTTAGGCTGCTCTGGAATGCTTAAAGCAGAACAGAGCTTCATTCTCAGCTCATTGCCACACAATCGTGTCGAGAAAATGTGCTAATGAATTGAGTGCAGTGAAAGCAGGCAGAGTTAGTGCATAGTAAAAGGCACCTGTTGACAAGTACTATAGTTATGACTATGAAAGCACTTTATAGTAAGCAGTAGTAAGTAAGTGCTTGGAAGCAAAATTTAAAATAATGGAGGTTTAATAATAGCAATCATGTCATTGTTATTAAAGGGTTTAGCATGTTTAAAATTGAAAATTTAAACTCCCCGGCAGAGAAAAAATTATTTGTCCAATTATGCAAATATGTGTTTAACACTCTCTGTCTACTCCTAGATTAGCAAATAATTTGGCACTGTAGGGGCAAATGGTGCTCAGTCCCCTCCCTACCTGTTACATGTAACACGGGGATTTTACTTTAGACTAGATTTAGTCTGGGCTGCTGCACAGAACATCCCCATCACATCTGAATCTGCCAAAAGGTCACATTGTTGCTTTGGGCTGTGGTATTCATTAAGAACTGAAAGATAATTGGTGTCCAATTGGAACAGAGCATCTGGTTTAGGTGCCTCTGAAATGAATCAGTTGCTGAACTCCCCTGAGAACTGAACCAAAGTGCAGTAAGCGAGGGCAAGCAGAGCACTTTGCTTCAAAGCCATTCTGAAGCTCCACACCAAAATACAATTGTAGAAAATGCTTTTCTCTCTTTCTTTGTTAAATATCTTAAACTGAGTGTGATCCAGTTTAGATTGCAGGTGATCTGGGGAAAGAGAAATGCAAAATGATGACGATTTGCAATAGTTGATATCACAAGTACTCACAGTACAAATGCTTGTGTCTCATTGACTTGTGAGATGGGCAGGACCACATGGAGCTCTGGTCTTCCTCTGGTTACAGTCCAGTCTTGTTTGCTGTGGAAGTAAAGGTGTGACAGTAAACTGATAGATGGGGAAGCCATGAAGTGTCAGACGCTTTGGTAGAGGGGCTGGGAAAGAAGCTGGGATGTGGTAAAGCCATTCTTGCTGGACTGGTTCTGATTCTCATTTATTTATCCTTACTTTCCGCTTCCTCTTTCCTCTGTAAGAGAGATCTATAAATATGAAACAGATATGATCAGGGCAAGAGAGAATACTTTTGCTCTTCACTGAAAACGACTGATGTGTACAAGAAAATTTTCTCTGGAAAATTTAAACTTTTTATTGTAAGATCAACGTAAGTTTCTGAAAAATTAATAAAAACAAGATGCTGGCAGCCACAGAGAAAATATAAACAGTTGAAATCTGTTGATTTTTGAAATCTGTTGATGTTGAAAACCACGAAAAAAATAGTTTTCATGTGAAAGTCTATGTTTTTTCACAGAAATTTTTGTTACTGTTTTAAAAGGAAAACACATGTTTACAGGGTATAGTTTTGTTCTGTGAAAATACACAGCTTTCTGAAGGGATGGAGGTGTGGGAAACAAAAAAAAAAGAATGTGTCGGAAAATTTGGGGAAATTCCTCAGTGACCTATGTAAATGTTATCTTATACAATTTTGTGACATTACATGCTTTTTCTAGATTATTTTCCAGAACTTAAAGAAATAATTTCCAAGTCATGTAAAATACTAGACCTTATTCTCTAGTCTCGAACAACCTCTTTGCAAGGGCAATAGATTTGCTTGCAACCTATTGCACAGAGTGGAAATTTAGAGGGCACATTTGAGCAAGTTATGCGCTTATGTCTGTTTCCATTTAAATTTAAAGATATAGTTCTATGGTTGTTCTTACCCAGTACAGCAATGCTAAGCAGTTCTCTGGCCTACAGATGTCAGGAGTTATTTGATATATTGGGATATTTGTGATGTTCATCTTTAAATAGTCAGATTCCAGTGCTCCCCCAGTTCTTTGAGCAGAGTCACCACTTTGCAGGTATTGCTGCTTCAGCAGATGTCAGGAAGTTGTATGCTTTGTCAGGTACCATATGGAGACTCCCAGAAGAGGCTGAGCACTCTCAACTACTCAACTTTTATTGCCTTCCCAGAGTTTCAGGTCACTCAGCACCATGCAAAACTGAACCCTTTGGCTCATTTAATAATGACCTTAACTTTAAAAAAAAAAAAAAAAAAAAAAAAAGAGAGAGAGAGCCAAAAGAAGTAGCAACATATGTGCTGGCTCCAGTATTTCCATTCTAATCCAGCCCAGCTTCTGGGGATGTTAAGTACGTGGCCTCTTTTGGGCTTCAGAATTAAAAAGAGTATCTGAATAAAGCTTCATTTTATTTGAGAAGAGAAGCATTCTTTTGAAACTGTCTCAAATATCATACTTGGCTGCCAGCACATTTTGGGAAAGACAGGTGAGAAGTGAAGCACATTCCTTCCATTAAGCCTTTTGCCACAGTGTCCAGCTTTATCATTTCCTCTTATTGTTGGGTGTGTAAGACAGACACAGGAAAAATTTCTTGTATTGGAACATGCTTTGAAGCAACCTGGGCATAAAGGACCACGTCTTAATTGGCTGCATTAGTATCTTATATTAAGTGTTCCGATACTGCAGTTAACAGATGATTTCTGAAATAGGGAAAAAAAACAAACAAAAAAAAAAAAAAAAAAAAAAAAAAAACAACTGTGGTCAAGAAATACTACCTACCATTTTAATGTTCATACTTTTATCTGATATTCTTTTCAACGGTTATACATAGTTTATAATAACTACCTAAGTGACCACAGTCACTATATGAAGGGTCTTGCGCAGTAAATGTATTAAATGTCAAGGTGGTGTACTGCCTCTTGAGGGGCCTTAGAGTCATACAATATTTCATGACCACACTGAAGTAAGAGAGAACCTTCAATAGTCATGGGATCATTCCTATTATTCTACTTCATGTTTGTCAAAATTGGTTTTGTGTGTGTTTTTTTGTTTTTGTTTTTGTTTTTTGTTTGTTTGTTTGTTTTGTTTTGTTTTAAGATTGCTAGGTATCACTACCATATGCAAGTATTTTCATAGTCTTGCACATGCTTCAGTTAGCCTGGGTCTCATACTTTTTATGGTGTTCAGTGTCATAGAGGGGATTAACAGGCTATTCAGGAAAATGTTCATATATGGGGAGCAGACATAGCATTGCTATATGCTGGTTGAAACACACTTATATTGCATGCCAGCTGTTCCATAGGCTTTGCAAATAGCTTATACCCATCTTAAACTCCACCTAAGCCCTCCTTTGATGTTTTTTGGCTACATCCCCAACTGGTGAAAATTTACAGTAACATCCCTGTACAATAGCTGGGGAGCTGATCGCTTGCTTTAAGAAATGTTAATAATATGTATAAGGAACTCACATTTTAAGAGTTTGGGAATGAAATGTAATAACCTTCATGAGACTGAAGTTAAAAATGTTTTTCTTATTTTTTTTTCAAAGCAGTCTTCTTGAGCAAAATGCAGATAGTCTCCTGCCCTCTTACATTTGCTATTTACCTGCTTGTATTACAGACCCATTACAGAGGTAGTAAGTTCCTGACCAGATTCTCTTTCTACCACTTCATAGTACCAGAAGAATCAGTTATCTTTTCTGGGGAAAGCTTCTTCCTGAATAAAAAATGAGTCTGTGGTGTAGAGTGTCTGCTGTTTTTATAGAAATGCCATTGAGAGTTTTTACCACTTTGCTAGCAAAATCAAGACCTTGAACTGAAAGGTTCATGTGCTGAACTTCAGTGCTGAGAAGTCAATATGAAGCCAGCTGGACTGGTGATTATAGTTCTCATAGTACAATTCAGTTACTGAGTGGTAGTATCCTACATTTTTCATTTGGTTTTCAAGAGAAATACTAACACTTTAAGAAGTTGTAGCTGTGCTCAGCACATATTGTCTTCTTACAAGCTTCCCTCTCCCATACACACCAGAGAAACCTGCTGGGCATGAAACCAAGGAGAAAAGAGGCTTATGGGACGTTGAGGATATTTGGTTATTTTCATTTGGTTGGGGTTTTAATTTAATTGACACTTATTCAGCAAAGCAATAGGGCCTGCCTTTTCTTGATTTAGGGCTTTAAAAACAAATGTTCTTTTAGTCCATAATCAGCTGTCTTCTCTAACTAAACTTTACCAAAGTGTTTCGAGTCCTTCTAAAGGATCAGACACTCGTTCTGTATGATTCCTCCTGATTCCTGACAGATATTATTGGTATAGTGTAATAATATCTCCAGGAATTTTCAAACCTCTACCTCCTTATGTCTGTCAACAAGTACCCTGTGCACAAAAGCCCTTTGGCACATGCAAACTCATAACAAAATAGGGAGTTTGAATGCCTGGCTTTCAGTCGTGCCGTGTATGCAGCTGCGTTCATTCTGTCCATAGACAATGCGGGGAAAACCTGAAAAAAATTGCTATACAAGGAAGAAAAATTTCCTAACAGATTGAATTGAAGGTGAGAATGAATTAAAACTAATGGCAGGTCTGCATTAGTTATGCCAAGGCGGATACAGAGAGAGTGTTTTTTCACCAAACTATAGTGCAGACATGTATCTGGTTAGTAGACAGATAACAGAGGAGCAGAGGAAGTTCAAGTTTTACTGAATTTTATCAGTACATATGAGAAGACTTTGTTTCTTGTGCAATTAGCTGAGAAGAATATTCCCGTGAGCATATCTAGAATCTCAGCTTCATACAGGCAGCCTTGAAAGAGAATCCTTTTAAAGAGAATTTGCTGAGAGGAGTTTATATTAGCTCCCTCTTGAATTGAAAGCTATTCCACCTGCTATCTGGCAGAACAGCAATGTGCATAATTAAAAGCAGACATTTCCAAGACTATGAGTACCCAGAAGGGTTTTGAATGCTGGGAGTAGTGAAGGGTTCTACCTCATCTACACAGTGTTTCCATGCTTTAAGGACTCTGGAGACATTAAATAGCAAATTTTGTTATTATTAATCCTTTTTACAATGGAAAGAGCATCTCAAATAATTTTTGATGCCAAGAGTCTGTTGTTTCAAGCAATTCACTAAGCAAGCTCAGACACCATGAGCCCTCCCTATTTAAAGCTTCTATGGCTTAATTTATTCCAGAAACTGGGCCAGAAGTAGCAGAAAGGTGAAAATTCAGTGTTTGGTGTCCAGTTTAGTGGGAATGAGAAGTTGTTTTTCTTTTCAGGCTCAGAAGATAATCTGATTGTCATAGAATAAATTATTTCTAGTGAAAAGGTTCTATTGGTATCACAGTCAAATTTGCATTTCAGGTAACTAATTCCAAAATACTTTTTCTTCAACAAAACCATGTCGTTAGAAACTACAGATTTGTAGTTATTTCACCTGAAATGTAACCTGTGCTTGTTCATAAATTATCTGTTCTGAATAACAGATAATGTTGCTGAGCTGGAGAGTCTAACATGTTCAAATAATATCTTTTTGAATAGAATAAGTACTAGCAATTAAAAACAAATAAAAATGTAATTGTCTGCTCACTATAAGTTTTCCATACTGGGATACCCATTCAACAATAATCTTTGGATTAGAAATGGAAAAGCATTGTATACATTAAGAAGACAAATATTTAAAGAAAGTACATGCTGATGGTATCCTTTATTGGCCATATAATAACAGACTCTTTTTCTTCTAAGAATGTAAGAACTAATCAACAACTAACAAAAGAGTTTTTATGTTAGTAAACTTAATTAACACCAGACAAAGTTTCCCTTTCGTTCTTTCTCATTACAATCTATAACCTCAACAGAAATGTGGAATGGATGACCACTTCATGATTCTCCAAGGCTAATTTTTATGGCTTTAAATTCAAGTGAATATTTTTTAAAGTATTTTCCTTTCACCCCAGAAATATTATATCTGCACTGTTTTCCTCATATGAAAGAAATGCATATATAGTCTCCCATTTGGTTATTTGTCTGTAAGTAATCCTTTTCTGTCTTGAATACTTTATCTGCAAACAATACAGATTTTTTCTCAGAAGGTCCGATTCTGAAATGCATAAACCATATAATAAAAACCAGCACTGATTTTAAACAGTTATTCGTATGAGCATACGTATTTCCATATGAAAAGGGTTGTAGAATCAGGCCAGAATCATGCAAGTCACCACCAAAGGATGGATTATAGGATTGGAGATGGATAAATGCATGAACCTGCAAATGTAAACCCTGCTGTTTTTTTTTTTACTTTATTTTGAATGTCCTTTTGTATTAGAAGTTTACAAGGTATAAAGACACCCTATGAGAATTGCCAGACAGTGCTTTAATAAACATAGATCCTGCCTGACCAACCCTTCTACACATGCATAAATCCAATTCATTTCCTCTAGTATCTGATTTCAGCTGAAGTTGAAACCTGTCAAGGAACTAGCTAGCCTTCTGCACAACCAGGCCAAGAGAAATGAAACAAAGTAACTGTAAATGAAACAGAGCAATTCTGTAAATGAGTAAGTATAATTAAACAGGTAATAATAATGCCTTAAATGGGTGATATATCAGAGTGGGGCTTCCCTATTTCATCCTCTTTCTCTCCACCATCCTCAGTCACTTTCTGCTACAGCCTTGTTTTTCTCCATACTGTCAACATGGAACTCTCACATCTCCTGAATATTGTCTTAAAAGCAGCACAACTTTAAAACCTGCAAAAGTTCATTCCCTGCTCAAATATTAGGGAGCTATGAAAGAGTGGCCAGTGATGATGGAGAGAAGAGAGTTTCTTCTGGCAATTTGGGATTGCACTGAGCACCATAACCACTCACAGAGGTCCTCTGACATCCCTGCCTCTGCTGCAATAGCACTGAGCAGACAGCAGCCAGAGCAACCCTTGGCAGCCTAAATGCCCTTAGATATATCCAACTGAGAGACAAGGTTTATGTAGCTGCACAAGTGGGAAGAGTGCTGATGTTTCTATTATGGCATACTTTAAATGTTGGGAGTTATTGCAAGCGCGATCTATTTCTCTATATATGTGAATAGTAAATTAGTTGTTTGTATATGGCAGTCAAAAATAGGTGGCTGGCTAACAGAAGAGTTCCTGAGTTTTATGAGATCAATAAAACTTGTTGTTGCACAGAGCACTTGGCTTTCACTGGTAGCCTCTTACATCATCTTTAATCAGGTTTCTCTCTGCATCATTGTGTGGGAGGCAGTACGATGAGTTTGTTCGACAGCTGTTACAGAAAGTCCAATGTGAGCCCAGGCTTAATGGCCCACTGGAGTGAACAGGGCTTATGGATGAGCTTTAGTGCTTTGCTGAACCAGGGCCAGCATGGGTGACATTACCTCATCAAGGAGCCAGGTGCCTGGTCTCACTTGCTTTGGAGATACTTCCATGGTATGAGGGGTTTTTTTTGAGTGTGTTTTGTTTTGTTTGTTGTTTTCTTTTTTTTAATTTCCTTTTATGGGTTTTTGTTTTGTTTTGTTTTAATCAAGAATAAGCTCTCCAGAATGAAAATGTGTGATATCCCCTTGTATATGGAAAACTTCATAAAGAAAAACAGATGCTTCTAATGCAGAGGCATTATAAAGGCATTTTTTTAGAAAACAACAGTTAGAGACTCTTCATAACTCTCCTCCTTTTCTCGGATGATGAAATCATTGAGCACCGAGACCTGAGGTGGGAAGGCCCACTAACCAGTTCCTTCCTCTATAAAACAGACACTAAAAGGGAATTTGATCCAGATCCTCTCTTTTGCACATACCACCACACACCTTGAGTCTGAGCTCAAAACCACTGAGGTCAACTGGATGACTCTTTTGGAGTTCAGGGAATATTGTAGCTGGTGCAGACTTGGAAAATATCAAGGAGGCATTCCTGGTTTTGCTAAGGATGTGGGTTGCTCTCATTAATCATGACCTCAGAAACAGACAATTGGTGCTACATTTAAAGTAATAAAATTAGAGAAAACTAGAAAAGAAGCAATGGGCCCATTTATATTCACATTCTGTTTTTCACATCACCAAAATATAAAGCAGGGCCTAAGATGAAGAAAGATTTAGTACTTGCTTACTTCTAACACTGCTGTGACAACTGGTATTATAACTGGTATTATACCTTTTATTATTATTGGTTTTGTTTTTTTGGTTTTGTTTTGGTTTGGTTTGGTTTGTTTGTTTGTTTGTTTGTTTGTTTAAAAAAAAAAAAAAGCTAAAATAAGACAACAGGGAAAAAAAGATCTTTACAAATAGAGCTCATGATCTCTCAGACAGCCTGCACAATGGGTTTGCCCCTTGCTCCTGTAGGATGGATCCCCTCCAATTTCCCAGGTTGTTTGTTTTAAGAAAAAAAAAAAAAAAAAAAAAAAAAGGGAGGGAGGGAGGAAGGAAGGAAGGGAGGAAGGAAGGAAGGAAGGAAGGAAGGAAGGAAGGAAGGAAGGAAGGAAGGAAGGGAGGGAGGGAGGCCGGCCTGATTTTTGCAGCAGAATAAGGTTCTGAACAGGCTGATATATGACAATGCCATTATAACTGGGTTTGAGTTGATAGGTAGCAAGATGAATTCATTTACTGCATTATAATATAAAGCATAGTTCAAGTTGGAATGTAACAAGCTGCCTTCCCTTTTACCAAGGGAAAAACTTACATTTTGAGGTATATGAAAATTCTTCTTTTTAATGTTATATTACCATTAAAATTACCCTATTTACCTGGATAAACACTGTTTTAGTTGAAACCCTGGCTTAGGTGAGTCAGTAAATATTTGTATGACTAACATCAGTAAAGGAAAAATTATGCAGGGCAAGTTTGCTTTTGTTTAGGCAAACAGAATTATAAAAATAAAATTGTGTCGTGTAAAATTAATGCTTTGTAAAATCTTACTTTTTCAATTGCTGTTATTAGGCAAAGCTGTAGATTTGCCTGCATAGTCCTAACGTCAAATGCATGAAATAGCAGGACTCTTTTCAATATTATAGTGATAATATTAATAGGTTTTAGAAGCTTTTAGACATAAGTAAGAAAACTGTGCTTGAAAATGGTTGGGTATTAAAGAGCTCATCTGTTCCAAGATTCGAGAACAAAGTGAATTAGAGGTGCAGGAGAAGATAAAATATGCTAGCTGAGGTCTTCTAGAACTAAAAAGACTAGCCTTTTCACAGGTTTTTCAAAATCTTCTGTGATTTGGAACAATAAATCCACATTAATGTTTTTTTCCAAAGTATGCCATTTCAATGGATTGCTGAATGTATTACTAAATTATGTGGTGTTTTCTAAAACCCCATAGCCATTTCTCAGTGACTTTTAATGGCACGTAGGACTTCCAGAAAGGCCTCAGGCCTGGAATCTGGAATGTGAGTTTGGAAGCCTGTGGAAAAGGTTTTGTTCAAACTTCCCAAAAGCAGTCATATACAATATTTGCACACACTCCAGCTTATTGCAAATTTGAATGGTTTTGGTGTTTGGATGAGGTTCTGCCACATTCAACATATCCTGAAAAAGTCCAAGAACAAGGAAAAAATAAATATATATATATATATATATATATATACATATATATATATACATATGTTATAAATTCTGAAAGATTCCTCATTTCTCACAGCTTCGAGGCCCATCAGCATGTCATGGTTCAGCCAGGATGTCCAGCTGACACTACACTGGCCTGTCTTTCTTTTCTTTGTGCTTTGATCATCCATGAATCTGCAAGCCAGAAGGCCAAAGACCTGATCCCTTACGTAATGAAACAACAAAAGGCAACACACAGAGCAGTGTGAAGTACTTGAAGGATTCAATCAGTGGTGAATGAGGAGACCAGAAGATCCTTAGAGGCGTCAGCATTGCCCCTTCACTGCTAGCAGGCAGCTGCCCTGTATCTGCTCGGGTGCTGCGGCAGGGGCTGTGCTGGGGAGCAGCATAGCACTTCCAGCTCCAGTACCTGCCATGCCCGGGACTGCAGCCCAGCCTGCTCTCATTTCACAGCCCGTCAGCAGGTCTCAGAGGAAACAATTTATGGTAATGGGGGTCACTGTGTTCCCAGGTCAGGCTGATGTATTGGTCCTTTGCTACTTGCTGGGCTGACTTTTTGTTCCTGTTTAAATGAAATCACCTTTGCTGTTGGGCTTGCCTTGGCTCTAGTAGTTTGTTTCTTCAGGCCAGACTTTCTGTGTGACTCTGGCCACAATACCTGATGTTAAAATACCAACTTTTCTAATCTGCTTTGCTTGAAAAGGAGAGTAATGTGAACATCCCTGTGGTGCAATGCCACACTGCAAGTGACTGCAAGAGTCTCAGATGCTGTGATAAAGGGGACCTTGGAGAAATAGATGCTGTTCAGGCTCCTTGCCTGGTGTCAGTCCCTTTATGGATAATTTCACCTGTTATTAGCCTGATTACATGTTTATCAACTGAATCCGTGTAGCTTCCTGCTGTGACTATTTGGTGACCAGAGGAGTGGAGAAATTGGCAATAAAAGAGCATAGCTGTGATGGGGTATAAAAAGCTAGCTTTTGAATATGCTTGTTTACCAAGCATAGCACTAAAACCATTATGTCTACAGATTTTTATGTATATTCAAGAGGCAGTGGATATTTCAATACCACTGAGCTGTGGGCTTAGAGAGTTCTCCAGTTTCCAGACTAAAAGCTGCAGTCTCCGAAATCTATAGAAGCAGACATTAGCCTTGCCAGGTACCAAATCTGTACTGATTTTTAATCAAAGAACTTCTGCTGGTGTCATATTAAACAAAAACAAAACAAACAAAAAATAGCAACAACAACAGCAACAACTGTGGCCATTAAGCTAAGGACAACTTTGTTATTTTGTGAAGGCTTTTTTTTTTTTTTTTTTTTAATTTGTTTTTATAATTGCAATTGGTCTCATTTAATTTTAGCCCCTGTTTCTCAACAAGAAGTCACTCCTGCCTCATCCCTGTTCCCTCCCCAGCTCCGTGACAGGGAAGGGCTTCCAGGCAAGCAAGAAATCAACCTGGAGTCAGCCACCAGCCCTTCCTAACAGGACACAGCTGGAAGCAAACAGCCTCGTGGGCATGGGGAAAGGTGGAAAGAAGCCACCAACCCACACAGCCATGGCAGCTGGAGGCCATGCTACCAATGCTGCCCAAGCAGAGGACACTGTGTCTGTGACTGAGACCAACAGGAATACTGAGACAGTACCTGTTAGTGACATTTATCGAAAGTGCTGCTGGCTGGAGGTAAGGGAACTGGAAAGCACAACGTGTAGCAAATGCACTGAAAGGTCACAAAAATCTCCCTGGCTTTTGGTGGGTTTTCATCACTTGTTTATGGAGGCAGACAGAGGCAAAAGAGGAGGGAAAGCAAATACAGGTTGAACATTCACAGTCACTAGATACTGCTAACAATCATTAAGCACAGTCACCTGAGTCAGTAAAATACCAGTTGTCTCAGGCTCTGATTAAAATGCTACCTAACAGCCTTTTGGAGTACACCCTTTTTACAGATGAGAGGTTTCATGAATTTTGGTTTTGGGTGAGTTTTTTCAAAGCTGTAGGCAGCATCAACATAATGTAAAAGACAGACATCCACAAGTTTGACTTTTCGGGGAGGAAAAACAAAAAAAAAAAAAAAAACAAAGGAGTTATTCTGTACAATTTTTAAGTGTAACAAAACTTTCATAATTGTTCAGCAAACCTCATGTAGAAAGACTTCCCACTACCACTTTCCTCCTGCTCCTGTAAAGATGTTGTGGAAAAAAAAAAAAAAAAAAAAAAAAAAAAAAAAAAAAAAAAAAAAAACTTGGAAATGATAGCTTTAAATTCCATTTTGGTAAAGTAAGTAGGCTGCCAATGACAAGGAACTTTACCTAAAGTATCTTTCTGAGCCTCAAACAAAACAAAGACTATCTTATCTCCACATCAGTTTACATGCTGTAATCCAGAACACTTCCATGTTTCATTTTGTTTGAAGTAAAAAAGGTTTTACAGGAATTTCCCTTATTATAAAATGACCTAATTAGTCCCAAAGTTTGTGTAAAAAAAAAAAAAAAAAAAAAAGTACAGTGAGACATGGTCATTCTTTGCTTTGTTTACCCATCTGTTTCTCTGCATTGGGAGTAAAGGGGGAATGTGGCAGAACTACTTAATGCAAATGGTACTGAGAATATGGAACAAGTTACCAATGCTGGGAGTTCATGAAGACCATACATGTGTTCAAATTACCGGAGATTTGTTTCTCTGGTAGGGAGGATTGAGGGATGAAAACACAAAACCATGGGATTCAGCTAAACTAAACAAAGGAATTGATACTGTATTTTGGAATGAATGCCTTTTTCCTGAAAAGATTTTGCCTTCCAAATGATTCAGGTGCAAACTTGTTGTCTGCAGAGACCAAGAGCCTTTGATATTGTTTCTGGGTGTGACATGTGACTTCAGGCTAGGGTTTTTTTGTTTTGTTTTGTTGTTGTTTTCCCTAAAGCAAAGCTTAACTTTCTTATCTGTAAAGTATGTGTACTAGGAAAGGAGTTCTACAAGCTTCAGTTGAGGACTGGATTTTGGCCAGGCATGAGTGGGTACAAAGGAAGGGAAAGATGGTTTGGGGGTGGGGGTTGGTAGAGAGCTGCTTGATCTTCCCAGGAGAGGCTGCTGGTTGCAAGCAGGTATTCTCTGAAGCTGGGTGTAGGCTGAGCACTGGGCAAGAGGAAGGGTTATGTCATATGCATAACAGAAAGTAAAGAAACACGTACTCCCTTACATGTTTTTCTTCTGAGGCAAAATTCTTCTGACATCCATGGAGGCAACATGCTCTATATCACCTGAGGACTGAGGCTTACCTACAAGGCATCATCTCAACCCAGATGATTGCAAGGACTTTGATATCTGCTCAAACACAGAACTGAGCTAACATGTCTACAGGACTTCTAAATTAGAGCTGGCTCCTCTCCAGGCAGCTCGGAGCGTAAGCAAAGGAGCCTCAGGTCTGTCTGCAATGTCCGTACAGATGGATTCTCAGATAGGATGCTCTGAAGTGTTGCCTGTTGTGGTTACAGCTAGCATGTGGGTGGCTGAGCTCTCTGAATCACACATTGTAAAAACAGCAGTTTGACAGTCCCATTAACAATATAGATGTCTTTGGTTTCAGTACGAAAACCCTTCTTTTTGGAATTCCCCAGATCTGAGGAAAGGACTGAAGGAAAAAAAAAAAAAAAAAAAAAAAAATCTGATGCAGAACTTGAAAGGAATTCATGTCTTTCCCACAACATTTACTATTGGGAAACATTACTAACTTTTACTATAAGAGCTATTGACCAATAACTCTTCTAGCATTTCCCTGCTATCCCAGCAAAGTGTAAGTACAGAAGCTTAAGAGTGAGAGATTTGCTTTCTAACACTGAAAAATAAAATCTCCACCATGTGCAGCCAAATATATACGCCTACCTACTGCCTTCAAATCTGCAGAAACTCTGAAACTCAAAATAGTGGTTGAGCTTACTAAAATTCACCAGGCCATGTGAACATAGGGTGCTTACACCACAACATAATGAAAGCCATCAGAGCTCCAACTTCATGTGGCTTTCATGGACCAACAGTGTCTGCTTACTTTGTTTTGGAATTTTGCCTCTGCCCCATGCATGTCACTGCTTCAAGAGAAATATGTGAAGGAGTCACTTTGGGTTTCCAGAGCAGGAGCAGCAGGAACAATTGAGCTGAGTTGTTCTGGGTGCTTGTAAAAACAGGTTTAACCAAATGAGAGAGGAGAAAGGTCTACAGGGGCTATACAGCAGAGAACAGACAGTCTGATACACCACTGCCTTGCGTTTTTGTGCAGTCATTAATTTCCTCATGTGCAAAGTGGGAGCAAGACTCTGCTGCATCATAATTCCCTTGTCAGCTATAATGAGGACTACTCTGTATCACAGTTAATGAACATGCAGATTCAAAATAAATAAATAAATAAATAAAATTGAATTCAGGGCCTCAGCTTTGACTCCCTAAGGGGAAATGGAAATGGATAATACACTATATGCACAGTGATATGTGTTAAGTCTTTTTTATTGAGAATATGCAGATTTTCCTTCCCTCACCAAATGTCTTTCACCATAATTCTTAAAATATAACAGGAAGTGAGACAGCTATGTTGCCCTTCACTAGAAACAGGTCTGAGTTCAACTTATGAGTAGAGTTATGAGGTGAAGGTCACACGAAAGTGTAGGCAGACCTTCTGAGTAAGAGGAAAACATCTGCAATGAGAAGTTACCAGGAGGAGTTCTTCAGAAGATGCAGACAGGAAAAGATGGGTTTTTGTGTGTCTCTGAGATATACAGGAGGGAGGTGCTACTTGAGCTCTATAAGTAGAAGCATGTAAGTATGAGCAGACAAAACAGAGCTGGAGTGAGGTCACGTCTGTCATTGCCACCCAGGAAGCATCACATTGCTCAGTGAGACCCCAGCAGCAATGTTCTAGACAGCAACCATGGGGCCTGAATCACAAACGCTCCAGCAGACAGAGGAAAAGAAAGTCACTGTAAGACAGACGGCTATTATTCAGCCTTATTACAGTGTAGTTGCTCAGTGTGGTTCATGTGGATTTGCCTACGCATAGAAAATATGCAGCAAATGTTGACTGTCGAAAACTGATAGACCTCAACATGTGATTGTAAAGAAGAGCTCATTATCAAGCCAGACTTTTCTGCTGCATACCAAAGACCATTATTCTTGGCACAACGCAATTTTGTATTTTTATCAGTGACCTAGAAATAGGCGTATAATCATAAAATAATTTCAGGAGGCAGTCTAAGCTTTAAATCAGGCTGGTCACTGACATGAATTTAGGATCCTGAAGAATAGCTACTTGGCAAAGCAACACATCTGGAAACAAAGAATGCAAGCCCTGACCTTAGAAGAGGAACATGCTCTCCAGAGAAGCGGGGACTCTGAAGAAGCCCCACGAGGAAGAGGCTGTGGCAGCTAATAGCTAATGTGAGCTCCCAGTGTGATGCACTGCCCAATGGGGTTACAGCAAGTCAAGCTGTATGTGTATTCTACACTGGCGTGAGCAGTGTCACTTTATCCAGATGCAGTAGCTGCAGCTTAGAGAGGATTTGCTAAATTGAAGGAGGCTAAGAGAAGGAACCTGAGAATGACTGAAGTATTGAAAAATATGTTTGCATAGGCACAAGTTACTTATTGCATTATAGCCTCTCAAAGAAAACGTTAGAGCAACATGGCCATTATTTGTGATTTTACAAACTAGGGAAAAAGTAGCAGATTCTTCAGACTGGCAGGCAAAAGTTTAATAAAGTGTAATGGCTGAGCACTGAAGCTAAATGAATTCTGACTAAAAGTCAGCCGCAACTTTTAAATGGTGTAGGTTAATAAGTGTGGGAACCCCAATGGCTGTCATCTCCTCCCTGGAAATATTAAAATCATGTTTAGAAACTTTTTTTAGAAATAATCTGTTCCAGCTAGGGAGAAAATCAGAGAAGTCCAGTGGCGTCATTAGGCAGTGGGTCAAGTTGTATATTTTGGGTGTAAGCATGTGACCCCTCTCAAACCCAACCATGTACACACACCCCTGCACATAGCCTGGAGGCTCAGCTTTAAGACCTTCCCAGCCACAGCAGAGGAAGAGGCTCAAGCACAACTACCCCTTAACACCCTCTTAACACCCTTCTGCCCTCTCACTGCTTAGGGCATAAGGCACTGACCACATTAGAAGGTGGAAAGGCTGACAACAGGAAAACTTAAAGTTGCCAAACACAAATACAGTGCTAACTTTCATTCTTTCTTATGCAACAGCAGAGAGAACCTTGTGGTAGACCAGGTGATCACATTGGTCTAGTTTCCTGTGTGAAAAAGTTGGGTTCTGGTTGGGAAGGATGGGAGAAGAAGGTTTGTTTTGTTTCTCACTGTGTTTTTTTTTATGTTTTCTTTTAAAACATGTCACCATATGGTTTCTGTGTTTTGAAGTAGCAAACTTCTGCTCTGTGCAAAGGAGAATGGCTTTGCTACACAGGGGATGGGTGA
Organism: Aythya fuligula; assembly: GCF_009819795.1. NCBI lineage: Eukaryota > Metazoa > Chordata > Aves > Anseriformes > Anatidae > Aythya > Aythya fuligula. Next base: position 105,327,880 of record NC_045559.1, read on the forward strand.
GTTTTTATGAAGCATGGAAAGTCATGCTGTTCATTGGCAAGGGCTTGAGTATACACATTTTTCAGTTCATACTGGAGAATATAAAACCCCGTAAACCTCAGGGAGGAAAGGAGGCTGCGTGGTGTGGTTATGATCTGGACCGTGACATGTGCATTTCAAAATGCCCTCGTGGGAGAAAAAATATCTGAAAATATTACAGGCAGAGGAGCAGAGAAACAGAAGGGTTCAGAGAGATGGTAGGTAATTTAGGAACAAGCTTTGAAGCTATGATGAAATTTCTGTAACTCAGATTAAATAGGAGAACAGAAATTTTGGTTGATACAGAGGTTTTTTGCCCTTGTCCTAATACCCATATTTTTATACTGTGTTGAGAGGTAAGCTGCCTCCATGGGTGCCTGTCTTTTGCACACTGCTTTGTAGATCTATTCCACGTCAGATGAGGTAGGAATGGCATTTTTTAGAATGATGCATACTGAAGGTATGGTTGCTGTCTAGTGGACCTGCTCTGATTTTTCTTTCACTGAACTTCATGGTACATGGATTTTGCTAGACTGGTTGCTCAGATCAACATAAGATCAAGCTATTCTTTGCTCTGCCCATAGGATATATCTGCTGGTAACTCCATTTGTTTATTTATCTGCAAATTTCTTTGCAACATAGTAGCTGAAGTTTGTCAAGACTTATATTTGATGACATTCTGAGTTTCCAGCAGAGTGGGGAATAATTTCCTGTGGTACGTTACAGTATCATGTAATACAGCTCCAGCGAGATTTGCCCACTCCTTTAACACCCCACCCCCCACTCCCCCTGGAGCAATGGTGAAAATGGAGTCATGATACTTAGGGATTTCCACCATTTCACTTCCTGAAATGGAAACCATAATGAAATACCATGCATGCTATAATACCATATGATCAGGAAAACTAGACAAAGTCTTCCATTGTACCAGTCTGGTTGTTACTAGAGAGGATCTGCCCACTTCAGTGTAACAGGATGTGCTGCATATTTTGTAGTTTTGCCCAGTGCTCCAACCCCTGTGGGCTAAACCTTTTCAACACAAGCAATAAAAGAAGAAAAAGATTGAGGCCCTTTTCTTCTACCACTTTTATTTTAGGGGGATATTAAATACAAAGAGTTTCACTCTCAGTGGAAATTGTCCAAGTGACTCCAGGATACTGTGTAATCATTAGGAACTGGAAAAACTCAAACTGCCTGTCTGTAGTGGCTTGGATAAGACCTGCTGGGTGCATTCCAGAAATGAATATTGCAGCTGTGATGAGACTTATGCTAGGTCTCTTCTTTTAGGGTGAATTGTACCCTTATGCCCAAGGCAGCATGAGTCTTATGCACCTCTTGAGAACCATTTAAGCCCTCAGAATAAGACTAACAAAGTATTTCCATGTTACATGGACCTCCTGGCCCTTTTGATGGGGGTGCATGCCTTACAGGATAAGTGCTAATCATTATAATGTATGCTTTCCAGCATTAAAGATGGTAAAATATTTTCAAAAGACTACCTCCCTGTCTTACGTATGTCTTCTCTTATCATTGTTTTGTTCAACGTCCTAGCCTGCAGAAGTGTCTAAAACATTTGCAATTGGGAAGGAATATTGTGCATCATTTGGCTGATACTGCAGCCTGTTTTCATCCCTCTGATGCTCCTCAACAGTAGTAACAATGACTGTCTGCTTTAACGAGTATTGCGGGTGGAGGAGGGGGAATACAGAATAGGAGGAGAATAAGTGGATTTATTTGAGTTATCTCTAATGCAGTTACGTGCCTTGTATGCCCATTGAAGCATACCTTCTGGTTTTGTTTCATCCCAAATGGATCCCATTTGTGTGCTCGATGACCTCTACCTAAGGCACACCAGAGCAGAGGAAGCAGAAATGACTGGGAGAGTCACTCCAGAAGCACATTCATGACCATCCCACAGATGTGCCCTGTGCACACCCATGAGCCTTCTGAGACAAAGGACAAGACAAAGAAGTGTTCACAAAAAGTTTCCAACCATAGGTTGCTGTTACAGACATTTCCGTAGGAAAGGAAGTAAGCTCTCAAACTCTCCCTTTCATGGAAGAGGTTGTATTTTGAGTGAGGGCAAGTAACAGGGAGATCTGTGCCAGGCAGTGGTGCCACCTGACAGTGCTCCCCCCCCGCCTCCTGCTTCAGAGGACCTGCAAAATTCTCTCTCCTCGAGTTCCAGTGCAACTGGGATTCAGATGGAAAAATCTGTGTGCATGGCAACCAGAACTTGATATCTTAAGTGGTGCCGTGTGTGTATTAATGCCAGGTGAGATCTGGCAATTGAATGTTTGTTTTAAATGTCTCTTTAATCACTCTTTCAGTTTTAACTTTGAAGTCTAGGGAAGTACATTTTCTGGTTTATGCCTCCAATGACATGGAAAAAGATATTCCACCTACAGTACTGGAATATCATTTATGGATGTGTAAATTCATAAAGCTATGCCTCTAACAGTTTGCCCACATGGAACTATCCCAATTTGTATTACTTGAGAACTACTTATGTGTTTTTTTTTTATTATTATTATATTTAATAATAAAAAAAAGCATTTATTTTATTGTAATTGCCCCAGTATTTCAGATCCAGCTATTTATTTCAGGATATATGCAAGAACATATACCTGGCCTATGTGCAAAAAAAAAAAAAGAATGAAGATTTGGGTAGAGGGGAGGAGAACAGGTTATTTGCCTGCTAAATCTGTACTGAATTGTTTTTTGTTTAGACATGGCTCATTACAGCAGGGAGGACAGAGAGAAGCTGAATATACAAATCTTTGGAAAAATGTTTAAAGAAATAACCATAAAAAGGGGTAAGGTTTGGAGGGGTACATGTATACTTGGATTTATTTAAGTTCTGTTTTTCTACTACAGATGTTCCGCTAACTAGAGCAGAGATGTTCAGAGGCCACATATTGGCTATAAAATTCTAGGACTGAGATTAATTAAATGTCTGCTGCTCTTCATACAAACTAGACTCCAGAGTTTTTCAGGCCTTCTAGTCTTCTGAAAGAACAGCTGTAGAATACATCATGTGCATATCTTGCACTCCTAAAAGGTATTTTTATAACAAGTGTCATTTTTTATAGGTTTAACATCTTACCCTTCCTCTGATTATGTTGCTGCTGTTCAGAAAAAAAAATAATAATAATAATAAGGATAAGTGTCTTATACTTACTACACTAACATCTGATACTTCCTGCAGAACACTACCTCCACCCAACATGTGTTTTTAAACAAAATTTGTAGTAGGTTCAATGGTCACAATTATTCATTTTTGTTATGGTTTATGTGAGTTCATTTCTTGCATCAGTTGTGGAAAGGTGAGGGACTGAATTCCAGTCTTTTCTCTAGGTCAATACCTAGGAAATATGATTTGTCATTTGCACCTTCTTTTCCTCCTGACTGGACAATGTCATACATGTACCTTCTTTCAATCAGTAAACACACCCCTCCTCCAGATACTGCTATGCAGGCAAGAGATATATTTTTATTATGTGATACATTTTTATATATGATTAATCTTACAAAAATCTCACTAGCTTTTTCTTTTCCTCCCTATAAGTGGATACCTTAATAATTTGACTTCTGGCCAGGCCTCAAACAATTTCCTTTTTTAATTTGATACGGTACCCACAAATTCACAATATTCTTGTGTTGTTACACTAAAACAATACAGCTATTTAAGCTGTGCCCAACCCAGCTTTAACACTGCACCCCTTAAGGCTGCCTCCTTAGCCCTTATAGAAAAATGGAGCTGATGTCAAATGTAAAATTTTCAGCCTGCTGGAACTGTTATATACTTGATACATTACTTACACATGCCACTTATAAAAACATAAACCCCAAGCCAAAGGCGTCTCCTTTGCTCCCACATGGCTCTAGTTGAAGAAGATGTCATTGACCATAAAGAAGCAAGTAAAACATTTTGCCTTAAAGCTACAGTGCTTCACACCCAAAACACTTACATTTTTTACCAAATACAACTACTTTAAGCTCATAGTTTTCTTGTAACTGAAGACATTTTTATTGTAAAGGTGGCCAGTTACATCAGCCACAGCTGCTGGTCATGTGCAGTGGTGGCTTGTCAGAGGTACGAATGCCATTCAGGAGTTCACACACCTAGGAACACCAGTCGGTGTGTTTTCATAATGAAAATATTTTCTAATTGTTTGAGTTTTCTGAAGTTAGTCTGAATTTTCATTACTAGACCTTTAAATAAATAATTTAGGGTCTACAAAAACTTCAGCCTGGTCTCCATAGAAATGACAACCACATACAGAGGAAATGCCAGCCCTGAAATGAGACAATGTGCAGCCAAGAGCAAACTTCTCACTACTGTCTTTGCCACGTGCAATATGAGAAAGAGGAAGAAGTTTGCTCAGTCTCCAGAAGCACTCAGTTTCCGACTCATCTGGTAAGACTGGTGGGAAGGTACACCAGTAATGGTGATGTTGGCTTATTTATCAACCACAATCCTACTTCAATATCAAAAAGCATGAGTTAGACTCAGTCAAAACAACTACCAGGAGGTCTCCATCCTGAATGGGTTTCCAAAAACATTTAAGCCACTTAAAGACACATAGTCCAAATAAGGGACAACTTAGACTATGTCGTTTTCCTAGGATAAGAGTCAAAAGCTGTATAGCTTATTCCAAATACCAATATATCTAGACATTTCCAGAACATTAACCAAAAATATACATTTTTGAAACTTCTTTGCAAAATGACTTATAATGAGTATTTTATTTAATAATGAGCAGTTTAGAAATAAATGCCTTCAGTGGTTTTAATGCATCACCATAGGAAATCTTTAAAATGAATAAACTTGACCATTATAATCATGTTTGGATTGCTAAAACTGCTGACAAGACCAATAAACCATGGTGAATTTGAAAGGTGGTTAAGTATCACTGATAGATAAAGACTTGTGGGAGATAAAGACTGGAACAGCTTCCTGTCACGTGAGCTTGATCCTGATGACATCCATATTTAAAATGTCCCGTAAAGTAAACAGAGGCTTTCTATTTTCAGGAGAGACAAAGCTGCCCCATGTTAGGAAGCATGTTGCTGCAGGTAGATGCTTGGATTGGAACTTGCCAAAACCTGGTCCAGTTCCCACCATCAGGTTTGTGTAGATCAAAGTTTATCAAATGATGCATGCTTTATATTACTTTAGAACATATTGAGCGGGGGATTTTCTTGTGTTTGATTCAGTCTTCATATAGTTTTATAGAAAACAACAATAAAAAGCTATTATCTCCCATATCGATTCATCTGTGCAATTACAGGCATTCTTAACACCTAAACAACAAAACCTGAAGAAAAGTTAATTCCCTAGAAGAAAGAGTTAAGCATAATTAAGAATTAAATTTCATGGACAAATCCAAAGGCTGAAATGCAGTCTTAATGAAAGCAGTTTGCAGACTCAAGAGGACTGCATCTTTTTACATCAGGATGGAATTTGGTCCAAAGTGCACAAAACTTAAGTTGTGCCTTAAAGCTAATTGAGGATTTGTGGCTCTCTATCTCTCAGTTAGAAAAGGTCAGTTTTGTGATTTCCAGGTCAGAACTTTTTGAGAAGGATTTAGTGCCATCTACAACTTGGGACATGCTAACAGGCTTTCTTGTTTAAAGGGTATGCTGTAACTGTAAAAAGGGTCTAAGAGGGCAAAACTGGGAGGAAAAAGAAGACAACTCGTTTAAGTGATTTATCCTTCAACTTCAAGAGTCTCAGACTAGAAGAGGCTTCCTCTTGTTATATGAGGCATGATTGACCTATCTTTCCACTGTTGCACTGATGAGTTATTACAGTTTCGAAATGTAAATAGGAAATACTTCATAATCTATGGGGTAATCTGCATGGGTTAATTTGTATCTTCCTGGAAAACCTAGATCCTTGCCTGGTGAAATAGGACGTTGTGGAAAGTTATCCAGCTTTTCATCTCAGTTGGGAAATCAACACAGCAGACAAGCAATGAGACGCACCATTTAATTACCATTAACTCATCTAAGCATTTCTCTTTTTCCTAGGCTAACTACAACTGTCCAACTAGCTGGACAGTTGGAATTATGCTGTAGCATGGGAGAATGTTACAGTGGCCTCTTGTGTGCTATATGCCTATTCATGAACAAACTAACATTTTTTTAATGAGAGTTTCTGAGGTTGTTATCCAAACTACATTCCGTATTACAGATCTCATCTTTAGCACCTCTCCCAGAGGTATTGGGGAGTTTGGACCTAAACATATATGTGAATCCAGGACTTGATCAGGTCCCACTGAAGTCAATAAAAATTTTGGTGTTGCTGAACACTAGGCTTAAATGAAAACTAAAAGTCATCCAAGAAAAAGTGGAAGACAAATTACAGGTTCTTCTTTTAATCAAAACATGTCTTATTCTTCTCTGTCTTTGCCTCCCTTTAGAGCAAGAGAGACAGAGAGAATAAAAAGAAAAAAGAGAGAGAAGAGAAGAGAAGAGAAGAGAAGAGAAGAGAAGAGAAGAGAAGAGAAGAGAAGAGAAGAGAAGAGAAGAGAAGAGAAGAGAAGAGAAGAGAAGAGAAGAGAAGAGAAGAGAAGAGAAGAGAAGAGAAGAGAAGAGAAGAGAAAAAATAACTTTATAACTTTTTAAAAATAACTGAGAAAATGTTTAAATTTGAAAAAATGTTGAGTAGCCTTGGATAAATGCCCAAAAAATGTCATGTGACCTTCCTGATATATAACTCAGTTTTGGAATTTACTGACTCCAGTCAAGAACTTTGGTGATGGCAAAATGCTGAAATGTAGAAAAAGAAGTACCAGGAGTCTGAGAAATGAACTTTTGTTTGCAGGTATCACTGTTTCCAGAAGGAAAAAAAAAAATGGGAAAAGAAAAGAAGAACACCTGCAAAACTCTGGTGCGTTAAATATTTCATAAGCATAACCCCAGGGTGATCTAATTAAAGATTTGGTGTATGTTAATGTAATCTTTTAGCCGGGAATATTATTATTTGAATCGTTCGTGGCACCAGTTAACCTGTTCTTTGCAGGCTCTGGAGGTAGAGCACCGGTGTGCCACCTCGAGCATCCCACCGCCACGGGCCTAGCCCCGCACACATCAACCCCTTGCAGCCGGAGCTGTCGGGGCGGGGGGCTGATTGCAGGCTCGGGCGGGGCTGGGAAGCTGCCTCCCTCTTGGAGTCCCGCAGCTACGGAGCACCTGCTCCCGGCACCCGGCTCGAGGCACAGCGGGAGCCGAGAGCATCCTTGTGCCTGCCGGGAGACGGAGGCACGAAGGGGCACCGGCTGCTGGAGGGGGCACCTCGGCGGGGGTCGTGCGCTCAGGTCGCTGTCCTGAGCGAGCCGCTGCCCGTCTGTTCTGCCTAGAGGCAGCGCCAGCGTGGGCAGGACAGATGAAAAAGTCAGCCCTGACATCTGCCCTTTGTGCTGTCCTGTCGGAGCGCGGAGGTGGGGGAAAGGGGGCAGGGGGGCACGGCGCGAGTGGACGCGTGTGTCAGCCCGCGGAGGATGATCTAAGCATCTGAAGTCATCCGTAAGGTCAAAGCGAGCGCTAACTCTTCCCCGCCCTCTCTCCTCCTCGGGGGCTCGGGGGAAATCACGGTCTGCCCAAACTAGATGACAGCTTGCCGGGACTTAATGACAGCCTGGTCGCAGGGCGAGCCGCGGCCGCGGAGACAAAGGAAGGGGAGGACGACGCTCGGCGCTGCCGCTGGCCCCGGCAAGGTGCGGGGGCAGGGGACGAGCCCGGGGGGGCAGCCCAGAGACGGTGGGAGCCCGCGGGACCCCCGGACGGCTCCGGCCGCTTCCCGGCCCCCCCGGCAGCCGGGGGCGAGGCTGCCTCAGCCCTCCCCCCCGAGGCTCCGGATGAGCGGCAGCGCCGGGAGGTAAGCACGGCCCGAGCGCCCCCGGCCAGTTGTGAAATATCAAACCGGCGGGCTCCGTTGCGGCTTTAAAGCGATTCAAAGGAAATCTGGTGTTTTCCGTGCACAAACATTTTCGGCCGCTCACTCCTGCCCTCCCCGGCTTCCTCCCTCTCGCTCGTTCCCCTGCCGCCCTCTCCCTCGCTCCTTCTCCCTCCTCTTCTCCTCCCTCCGCGCCCCCCCCCCCCCCCCCCCCCGCCTTTCCCCCTCCCCTCAAGTTTCTCTCCCTCTGTCTGATTAAATGAGAAGGAAGTGTGGGAGTGGTGGTTTTGAAGCTCTCCCTTTAAGAGGCAGCCTGCAGTGACGAATTGTTGAAATTGCCATTGCAGGATGGCATTCCGCTATAAATTCATTGTTCCACCTCCTCTCATCTTCACATTTCTCTCCCTTCTCCTCTTGTTCACATCGGCAGACTGGGGATAACAACAACAACAGAAAAAGATAAAGGGAGGGGGCTCGCACAAAAATCCGGGACGTTTTCTGCTTCTTCGTCTTTTTTTTTTTTTTTTCCTCCTTTTTAACCATCATCTCACCGGAGACGATCGAGACGGCTTTTGGTGCCTGATTTTCTTCTCTCCCCTTCTCCTTCTTCTCTTCAAAACAAAAGGGGGCAAAGGAAAGAAAGGGAGCCACCGGAGCCCGAGAAAGTGCCGAGTCGCGGCAGACCTGCCCCCTGCCCCTGCCGCTGCTGCTGCTGCTGATGGTGATGATCCAGTGACTACAGCGGAGAAGTGCAAGAGGAGTGGGAAGTGCTCAAACTTCTCCGCTTGCCGGCTCCGAGCCTCCTCTCCTCCTTTTCCTCTCCCCCACAACCCCCCCTCTGCCTGCCCAGCAGCAGCGATTTGGGATTTTCGCCTCTCTCTCTCCTTCCATGTGCTCCCGGCTCTTCCCTGCAGAGAAACACAAAGTTCACACGCGAGCGGCTTTTGTTGACATCCTTACCTCTCCCACCCACACTTGACTCGCGCTCGGGAGGGACAACTCGCCTCTTCTCTCTCTCTCCTCTCCCTCTCCCCCTCTCCCTCCTTCTCCCCCCGTTCCTGTTATCGCCACCGCTGCTCGCTCCGCCGCCGCCGAGCCAGGCATGCTGCGGGGGCTGCTCTCCCTGCTGCTGGCCGCCCAGCTGCACCTCGCCGCGACCCAGCCGCCGGCACCTGCCGCCGGAGCCCGGCCGCCGCCGCCGCCTCCCCCGTCCCGTCGCGGCCCTCCCCCGGGGCCGCCCCGCGGGGCCAACGGCGTCGTGCAGCGCCTCGACCCGACCTACGCGGGGGGCGGCAGGGCGGGCTACGTCCTCTACGCCGGCGGCCGCCGCTTCCTCCTCGACCTGGAGCGCGACGAGGCGCTGGGGGCTCGGGACGGGACCCCGGCTCGCTGCTCCTACCGCGGCACGGTGGACGGCAGCCCCCGCTCCCTCGCCGTCTTCAACCTCTGCGGCGGCCTCGACGGCTACTTCGCCGTGGGGCGCGCCCGCTACACCGTGAAGCCGGCGCGGCGCGGCGGGGAGGCGGCCGGCATCTACGGGGAGAGCCCGGCCCGCGTCCCCCACCTCTTCCGCAGGGACCGCTTCAGCTTCCAGGCGCTGCCCGCCCGCCACAGCTGCGGGACCCGCGACGCGGTGGCGGTCGAGGGGGCGGCGGGGGGCGGCCGGAGGCGGCGGCGGCGCCGCTCCGTCTCCCGGGCCCGGCAGGTGGAGCTGCTGCTGGTGGCCGACGCCTCGATGGCGCGCAAGTACGGCAAGGGGCTGCAGCACTACCTGCTCACCTTGGCCTCCATCGCCTCCCGGCTGTACGCGCACGCCAGCCTGGAGAACCACGTGCGGCTGGCCGTGGTGAAGGTGGTGGTCTTGGGCGAGAAGGAGAAGGGGCTGGAGGTCAACCGTAATGCCGCCACCACCCTCAAGAACTTCTGCAAGTGGCAGCACCAGCACAACCGCCTCGACGACGACCACGACGAGCACTACGACGCCGCCATCCTCTTCACACGCGAGGTAGGTGAACCTCAACAGCACGACGTCTCCAACAGGGCACCCGACGGCCGCTCACCATCCCGCAGGCATCCTGGGATGCGCACAACAGGGACACCCTGGCAGTCCTTGGGCTCTCCCATGTTTGAGGGCTGCCTTGGAGCTGCAACGCTGTGCCACACCTGGTGATTGCCCTCTCACTCATGACCTTGGCTTTTGGTTGGGTTGTGCTGCATCTCTTGCAGAGACCAGCACACAAGTGCACTGCCACCAGGGATGGATGAAGTGGGGCCGGAAACCTGGCACGTTGAGGCTGTGCCTGTGCGTGTGCCCTCCCCTGCAAGGTTGTCCCACCGCGGGTCAGTGGTTGTCCACATCGGTGTGGTGCTGGGACTTCTGCCAGGCTGGGGAGGTGGCAACTTGTCTGATCAGGGGGCTCAGCTGGCGCCGTCCAACGTATCCCCTCTTGAGAGATGACGCTGTGTCCTTCCCTAGCAGGCTTTTCACACCCTCTCTCTGGGGGATGGTCTGTTCAAGGGGCTGGTGGCACTCCCTACCCTGTGTCAGTCACCACATGAACCCCTTCTGCTGTTAACAAAACTGGTGCAGAACACCTTAAAAGTACATGTGACTTCCTCGCTGAGTGGGTCGACATGCTATTTCCAGCATGAAAGGGTAGCTCCGCTGCAGTGGAAGCCAGCAGCGCTTGTGGTTCGAGGCTGGGACGTAAATGCAAACCGCAGGTAAACAGAGCTGGAGAAGTCAAGTGAGTTGGGCTGCTGGTGAGGGGATGCAGCCTCTTTCCTGTTCCTCAAGTGAGAAGTGGCTGTCCTGAGCAGCTGAGGGTCACATCCTACCAGTCACCCACGCGGAGCTGTGCCTCACTCCCTGCCCAGTTGCTAATTAGTTGCATTGCCAGAGGTCGTTAAGGGACATTGCTGTAGTAGACATGTGGTAGAGTTTATGCAATGAAGTTCTTCTGTAAGAATATTCCCTCAGCGGTCTGGGTTTGGTGTTTTCTTTTTTTATTTTTTTCTTCCCCAAGTACGAAAAAAATAACTGCATGACTTTCCGTTAGTTCAAGCTCTCCTGCTTTTCTACATCACAGGAGCCTGCCAAAAAGGATGCCTTGGATGGTTTGTGGAAGGAGTTGCTCCAGAAGTGGGGGAAAAAAAAGTGCCTGGCTTGCTTTTATAGCTGTAAATAGTTGAAACATTAGGTTCTGTGTCAGTCAGGCATCACTTGTGCAACAGGAGCCTTTTTTTGGCAGTTTAAAATCCATCAGTCCAATTTGCAAGCTTTCTTTTTTTTTCTTTTTTTTTTTTTATCATTACAATCTGAATGAAAGCAGGCTACCTAGGATGGGTCAGACCATTCTTATTTTTTGCTATAAACATCCTTTCTAATGGGTTATTAATTAACCTTGGGCCAGAATCCATCACTCTTTCACTAAGGGGTGTGTTTCCCTGCCAGTATTCCCATTTATTTCCCTGGGTTTTCTTGTGATTTAGAAACTCTCAAGGTGGCAGACTGTCAATCCTAACATTAATTATTTAACTTAGTTGGATTAACCTAGGATGTGGCTTTAAAGTGCACTTGCTTTTATCTGTAATTCTTTAGATGGACGTGTTCGCGCCAGAGTACGAGTGTGCTGATCAGTAATCCACTTTCGAAGACTCCAGAATAATGCGTCTTTCATGCATAGAGTTACTTCTTTTCGATGCATGTAGTACATAAAATAAATGTTGCAGCTCCTGTGATCACCTTCTCCTCTTAAGATGCAAATACCGTTTGTGCTGTTGCTTAGGGACATAAGTACATTGCAAGAGAAAAGCACAGGCCTCAGTTTGCCTGGCTTACATTTTAATGCATCTAACAGTGCCATTCACACTAACTTAATCTGTTTTAATGATTAGTTGCATGCACAGGGACACTGTTTGGCATTGTATTTCAGTATTTGGCTCAATGAAAATACAGGACTGTAGTTTCTCTCTACATGTTTTCATGGTGTTCTATGTAGGGAGTCCACGTGATTGTTATATGCTTACAGTCAAAGTGTCAACATGAAGCTATCTGCTCTTCCTGGAATGTAAACATGAAAAGGGTTAAAGAATGAGAAAGGAACAGAGATGTTTCCTGTAGAAAACAGCTACACTTTGAGCTAAAGCAAGATTTTTTCCAGTTTAGCTTTTCAATGAGAGTGGCAGCAATTGGCAGGAGGATCCAACTTTTACAACTATGTTTTGAATGTATGAAGTACGTTGCTTAGCTACGAGACGCCAAGCCATGGCTGAGTGTTTTGATGGGCTCTGAATACCATCGTGCTAATTTTTGAACATCCAGATGTCTTCCTCTAAATGGCTTGTTTTTGAGGCACAGAGTAAATCTGTGAGGTACATTTTCCATCTTTGTTTACTAACCGAGGCCACCTCGAACTTTGTGTCTCTGCGTCAACAGAATAATATTTGCAAATCGTTTGTCAGTCGAACATGTGTCTTCAGCTGTATGCAACTGTTTATGTGGAACTAGAACCTGAGTTATGCGTGCCTATTGCTGTACAAGTCTCTAATATAATAATTATCTTTATCCTGTATTCACATTGACTCGGGTGTTATTCTGACACCAAAAGAGTCTTGCTCACAATTCAGCACCATCACTTCCTCCTCCTCTTCTGTTGTCATTACTTGTTTAAAGATAAATGAATAACCACTGATAGACTAAGAATGCTGGCAGCTCTCCTTTATTATAAAATTAGTACTAGTGGTTCAAATCATTATCATCATCATTCATACTAGACGTATTTCCCATGGAAAAAGATTTTTAGAGGGAGATTTATTCATTCTGGAATAAAACGCCTACTAATTCTGTGATTCTGTGATTCTGTGATAATTTAATCTGAAAAGCGTTTTAAAGCACTCATGCTGCAGAGCATAATAAATAGTAAATAAACATGAGCGTGAGTTCAGCTTTGGGTGATACAGGTGACTTGTGTTAAAACTACCACAATGCTCTATATTGCTATCAGAGGGGGCACAGACCGTGTATCTGTATCCATTAGATGCAGTGAATCCCACATTTACTCTGTAACGACCAGAAAACTACAGTAACATCTGGTCATTATTATCACCTGTATAGGAGACTGCAAAACTTCAGTGGATGCAGTAATTATCTATTACTCAGTATTGCAGAAACTCAGTTGGGTTCCACAGTGATTATTTTAAATTCCCCATATCTAATTTTCCCAATCTGTTATTTTGACCCAGTATGGCCTGTATCAAGCACAACGGGGGTCTGACTTCTCAGTACTGAAATGTAACAGAAAGGTAGTAATTTTCTGATAAATCCTGTGAGACCTCTCATTAGGGCCATATGGCCTTAGCAATCTTAGAGAATACATGGATCCCCTGCTGTTCAACTACCTCGTGGTTGAGTCCTTGGCAGAAGCTGTAAATCCATAGTGCACATGGATCCTCAGAGCATCCTCCACAGAATACAGAGATGCAAGGGTTCAATCATCTGGTGGCCAGGTGAGTCCTCCACTCTGTGTGACAGTAGAGAAGTGGCTGTGTGGTGGGAAGGAAGAAGAGCTTGTAAACCCCTGTTCCCCTAGAGATTAGCTCACTTTGTTCTCCATGTCAGTGAAGTCAACAGCAAATTTTGTCTGCTTTGGACTCCTTTATTGTCAATGGTTCTCTGAAGCTGGAAACAGGTTATCTTCAGTCTTCAGGTTCTTATCAATGCAGAAAATACATGCCAGATTATTTATCACAGTACAAAAACATATTAGTTGTGACTTGCAAACTGCACTTGAACTCCAACTGTTCTTTTCTGAGTTCCAGCCTGCTCTGTAATTATCCTCTAGAATTCTTCCAATCTATTTCATTAGTGACTCTTAGTTAAATTTCAAGTGAACTATTGAGTGCACTTGGACAAAATCCAGTTCTCTTCCTTTCCTTTTCCCCCCAACTCTGAATCATGTGAAAATTTAAACACATATTTCTCACAGTAGATACAGGCAACAAGAAAGAATACTTTCCTAAGTGCTTGCTAGTATCATCTGTGACAGTGCCATCAAGCCTGGCTCTAACATAAAGTTCATACTAGAGCCAAAGGCCACTGTCCTGCCTTTTTCCACACAGTAATTACATGGGTAACTGTGTATGTGATTTAGTGTAACTGTCAATCTGACAGTGCTGTTGAAGTTTAACAGCAAGCTTTGGATTATTTCAACTCCATAGATAATAATTTCATTGAGTGGAGCACATGCTTTCTTTGGCTCTGGGTCTTTTTTCTTTTTTTCTTTTTTTCTTTTTTTTTTTTTTTTTTTCTGTATTATCATCCCCTCACAATTATTATCCTGTAAACAGGTCACCGTACCAATTGTCAATAGAACATATTTCACTAATTATTATTTTCATTACTTTGAGGAAATTATAATGTGATATCAATCAGTTTTGTAGGTTTTTCACCAGTTTTGTTGCAAATCTAAAACATTTGGATACTGTCCCAGGGAAAAATAAGATGGGCCATTTTATTTGTGTGGGAGAAGCAGTATGATTTGCACTAATCGCAGAAATTGTGTAGAGTTTCTGCGCAAAAGACTTATGGGATAGGAAAGCTAAATCAAATACCGGTCACCTGTTTTGCAACTGAAATTGTGTTTGCCTTTTCCCTTCCCGTGCAAAGTGCAAAAGCTTTCTGTGCATTTTGTCAATATTTTAAAATAATCTGTGCTTTACATAATCCCACTGCATTTTCCTTAAATGCTGTAGGAATAAAAGTAGTTTTGTTACTTTGTCCATTCAGAGCACAAAGGCTTAGTCCAGTTTAGACCCTTTCTAATACTTCATTGCGGGGTGTCCTGGGATGGCAAGGAAAGAGTAAGAACACGTCTAAATTGCCAGTCTGATCAGGAGGTCCCAACAGGACATCACAAATACCTTGGATTTTTTTGAATTTCTCCTCACTTAGAATTCAGAAAGACTACTCAGTATTCAAATACCCCAAACTTATTCCTGACTTTAACGTAATAACCTGAAAGGAAGATGACTTCAGTTTTTAAGTTTCCCTACTGAAGGGAAATATATGATTTTCAGTTTGTAAGTATGGCGGGTATAGCCACTCCTGTTTTCCCCAAAAGTTAACCAGGCTTCATTCTTTCCACTCAAAATATAGCAGGTGAGGACAAAGCAGTGTCTCAGTGGGTCTGTCTGGAGCAGGTCTGACTGTTTCATAGCGATTGCCAGGCCTGCTCCCTTGTGCCCCTACCTGGACATCCCCATCAGCCAGACCCACCAGTTTCTTAGGAGGACTTCTCACAGCAGGCTTTCTCCAGAACAGCGCTGAACCATTTGGGCTTGTAAAGTCTCTCTTTCTAAGTGTCATAGTATCAGTTGAAGGGTAAAATAGACCATTCCCTAATTACTTTGTTTACCAGTTAGCCCTTGTTTCCAGTGTACCATTAGTGGTCTGTCAATTTCAGTCTTGCACTCCTTTTGCCTTCCAGACATCATGCTCTCCTGGGGTGATACTGGGAATCCTTTCTGTTTGGATAAGCCTTAGTCTTTCTATCTTCTTTTTATTCACACTTGTCTCCAAAGGTGCTGTTCCCGGTCACTGCAAGGTTAATAAACTTTCACCTACTTTCCAGGGTTGAGCGCAGGAGGACGGATCTGTGGATCCCGAGTATGGAGCGACCCCACCCTCCTTTTATAGGCCTGCGGTGAGAACACTTGTGCAGGAAGTTGGAAAGTCGTGTTTAATTCCTTCCTCTGCCTGAGGGATTTTAGGTCTGTATCGCCCACCTCCCAGGAGAGGTCCTTAACCAGTAGGTTGTAAGCTGTTCCAGGTGTTAAGGAAACTTTCCACCCCTCTGACCAAAGCTATGTCACCGTTTAGTAAGTAATTCAAGATACATGTGGTGGGAAGGAGAGAAATCATGACCTGAAGCTGCCGATTGGAGTGAACTGCTTTGAGCAAGAAGGCCTGTGTTCCCAAAGCATAGGGAAGACTGTTTCTGCAATTTACTGAAGGGCTATTGAATGTAAATTACAGAAGTAGTCTGAGGAACAGGGACCAAAAATGAGGTCCCTCAATCAAGTGCTGGAAGCACTAACTGCAGTCTGGGCTATGGAAACCTTTGGCACGTGGGCTGCAACAGGAGGATCCCCGACTCCCCACACGTACAGACGCATGCATGACTTCATTGCAGACCATAGTCTGGTGGTTAGGGCATTTTTCTAAGAAACATGCTTCTAAGTGTCCTCATCCCTCAGAGGAATTTGAAGCTGAGTCTTTTGGGGCAAAGTCTTTAATTGCTGGGCCATCATAATGAAAGCAGAAAAACAAGCAAGCAAACACAGAGATATAAAAGCTTTTAGCTGTGATTTAAAAGAAGGTGATGTGGAACTGTGTTTGATAATCCCATCTCATAGATACAGTCTGAGAGCATCTGTAGGCTGGGGTTCCCATAAAGGACAAAAGTATAAGATAAGTGCTAAGCTGCTCAGGACTGTAAAACTGTGGTACTTTGGGGCCCATAAGGTCACAAGCTACAAGCCCCGTGAAGGATAGGGAACTCAAATACCAGGAGACACATGAGCTAGTTTTGTTCTTCTGCACTTACATTCCACCAAACTGTTTGTGTTGGTGCTTAAATACTGTTTTGGATCCAGTCCACAGGCTCTGGTCTAATATCAGGTTCCACTAAACAGTTTATTCTCATTTTTAAGGCTACTGCACAAATGAAGGAATTTCAGGTGTAATAAATCAGCTGTTTCAGCAGGGAGCCACGACAGTTATCTTCATTCACAACAATGCCACGTATACTTGGCTAACAGCCAGCTGTTCTTGATGTACTTACAAATGCCAAGAAAACCTGGCCTCTAATAGGCTGTCTAATTAACTGCTAGTCTTATGATGTACAGCTCATTTTTTCTAAGTCATTTGTTTGCCAAAGCTTAAGGCTTAACATCTATTGTCTCTCATGTAGCAAATGCATTTCCTATTCACTCCTCTATTTTGAAACTACTATAATCTAGATCAAAAGCCAGACTGCATTCCTTCTTTAGAAATATCAACACTTATTCTTAGAAGTTTCTGCTGCTGTTTGGAGGCAATTAAATGAGTATTCAAATCTTAATAAGCAACCAACTCTTTAAATGGAAGCTACACACCATGGTGAAATAATTGTTCAAAACTGATTTTAAGCATCATGTGACTCCCTGCTGTCCTAGTGCTTTAGGTGGAGTTCGAAAAATTAAAGAGATGCACATGGATTTTCTTAGATTACATCATTATATCAGGGCCTGTTTTTGAGAAACTGTTTTAAAGGGAAATGAGAACTTTTAATCTCCCAGAAACTACTTTAGAAGAGTCTGAGACTGCTTTCCAAAACTGTCCAGGAAAACTAAAAATGCAGATATTGATTAACAGATGATTAACAGATCATCTGTGGTGTCAAGGAGGTGTAAGTCAAAAGAAAGTTTGCTATAAAGATCTAAATGAGTGAAAGTGTAAACAGGTGTGATTTTCCATAAGAAAAAATCATGCTCTTGGGAAAGAGTATGTAACTGGGGAATGAGGAGTTAAGAAAGAAAAGACCCAATAGTCAAATTTTCACAATATTTGTCTCAGAAGTGCCACTTGATAGCCTTTAATTGTCTGTGTAGTATGTACCATGGGATGTTACGAGAAGAAATGTAAAGTTCAAATCATACAGAGGCAAGAGAAATAAAGAGTAAATGAGACTGTGAGTTGATACCAGAGTGGAGCCAAGTCCTGGATAGTCTGCCTGATTATTGACAATGTCAGCATTAGTTTAAAAAATTCATCTCATGCAATCACTAAGGACTGACATCTGCAATGAAAACCAGAAGGCTCTGTGCATGTTCTCTGTTCAGAGTTTAGTCACACACTGCTCTGCTAGCAGATGGGTAACCTGTAGACATCCCTCCAATAACAACTTCATGCAAAGAAGCTAACACCAGAAAATATTTCCTGTCCTTGTTTCCAAGACTCTTTATGACGTTGCTTCACCACTGCCCAGCTGGAATTCAGTAGCTGGCTGTAGGACTACCCACACCGTCTTGCCCAGTATGCTGGGGGAGCAGTCCAGATGTGGTCACTTAGCTGCCTGAAGGACATGCAATTTTATTCAATCAGCCCACCGCTTTCTGTGCACAGTGAAGTTTTTCTCCTCTCTTCTTCCTTATGGGATCTCTGGTCCCACACCACCACCTTCCTGCTATCTGAGGACAACCGTTTTTCAGCTGCCCGTGGGATGTTGCAGGAGCTAGGTAGTAGGTGGGATATTCTGGGAGTGACCAATAACTGATAAAGTCCATCAAGAAATTCACTTTATCTGGCCTGAAGTTCAATTATATCTAAAGAAAGCGTAAAGCCTGCTTTGTTATGTCTAGACGACTATTACACAAATGAGCTTGAAAGTTACGAGTAAGATGTTGAGATGCTTGAATATGTTTCATACTCTGGGAAGTTATGGAAAAACAACACTTTGATGAAGTGACTGGACATGCAATATAGTGTAATGTCAGTAACACATAACATATGAAAAGTAACTGAACATTGTTATTTCCTTCTGTGGTTGCATATGTGCAAAGCTATTTTTTTTGATGTCTAAAGAAGGTGGCACAATACAAACCCATGCATAGTGTTGGAAATTTTTATAGTAGTGTTACTAACCAGCCAAAAGTCAGAATATATGCTTATGATTAACAGCCCTGTCATAACTTTCCAAAATCCACAGATCCCATCAGAAGTAACTCTAAGAAAGTTTCTGAGATTGCCTATTTGGAAAGACTGTATAATTTTAATTATACTCGTGTTGTCTAATCCAGATAATCACTGTGAGGTCTGGTTGTGTCTACTAGTATAGCTCCATAGCCATATCACTGGCTTAGTTTCTTCTTGTATACAGATGGAAATAAATCATGCACTGGCACGAGCCATATGTGTGCTGATATGGTTGTACCATACTGGGAGTAGTCCTAATGTAAGCAATAAAGAGTAATAAAGACACCCTAGGTACAACAGAAGAGCAAATGACAGAATCTGCATGTAGAAACAAGGCCCGAATTAATGTATTTTATACCATTCTTGGCACACTCGACATGAGAGTAGTTCAGACCTCCTCTAGTAAGCTGCTTTCTATCTGATTTATGTGCTTTTTTGGTGTTTGCGTAAAAATTTCAGTTCAACTACTTGTGTGGATTCAGTTAAAATTGAACTACTATAAAGGTATCCTACTTCCTATACAGCTTATACTCATTCATTTAGACCAATTATATCACCATGAAAAGGTATTTATACTGGTACGATGCCCGTGTGTTTTTCTGAGTTTTGTTACCTGAACTATGCTGCTGTAGGTAAACCACTTAAAATCGCCTTACATAAAATGTACCCTTAGGTTGACAGGGCCAGGTTCAGCATGATACATAGAGGGCTAAATTGATACGAACCTAAGCAAAACTAACATGAATTTAAGTATTGCATCTTCCTTGTTGAATATGCCCCAGATTATAGACAGTATACTTACATGACCTCAATCAGGGCCTCTCCAACCTTGGTCCAGAAATGCTGTAAAGGATAATATTTGCCCAAATAAAACTTGAAAAACTGTATTTCTTTTAGAGTCCTTGAAAACATGCATCCTTATTCTGTATCTTCCCATAACCGGTGCAGATCCAGAAGCAAAATCTGAGGGTCTAATTGAATGTCCAAGTTAGAGAGGACTCAGACATAAATAAAATTCCCTGCATTGCTGCAGAGAGGCAGTTTTACTTAAGCCATGGGTTATACCTGTGAAAATTTGGGAATTGAAATGTTTTTGAACTTTATTCCTTCTCTTCTGGTAAGACTGTTTTGGTAATTGGTATGTTGGCATTTAAATCTTGACATTAAGTAGCACCTAGAGTGCACTTACAAAAAAGAGTTCCCAGATACCCAGACACTTGGAAGCTGGAAAAACTGATCAGAAATTCTTGTTCCTTATATCTAATATTTCATCTAACTTGAGCATGACTTTTTTTTTTTTTTTTTTTTTTTGTAAAGATATATTGCCTCAAATTATCTGTTAACTCAGTGTTTTCTTTGATTTCAGTGGGACTTGAATGTGTTTTCAAACTCGCATACATTTGGAACTGCTATAATCAGTGAATATTGTTGACCTGGAGCCTCATACAGGATATCTGTAGATGGATTAATTGTGAAAGGTTTCATTAAAGAAATTCTTTAGAAAAGGAGATCTGAAGGGAAGAAGAGAGTCTTAAAAATGAAGGGGAAAAAAGTACTCTTTGATCATTTTGATAATAACATTTGATAATACTATAATGCCTTGAAAATGACATTTTCATTCAACCACAATGAAAAATCTGGGAGCGCTCCAAATTCCATGGTACCTACTTTTCCTTCTCAATCAAAAAACCCTATGTACATGTGTCCATTAAAACTGATATTCTTTCCTCTGCTTCAGCAGCAGTACTGAAAAGTTATTACTGACAATTAAAACGCTGTATGTCTGACCAAAGCTGCCTCTTTCAGTAGTAGTGCTATCCTGGAATGGAAAGAAAAAAACTAGTGCTACCTGCATGGTTTCTGGAGACACCCCATATCTGCAAGTAGAAAGTATGTGACTTAGCCATTGAGCTAGTAGGACTAGGAATCAAGGAATAGACTCTGTCCTGTTGCTGACTTTTTAAGCAACCCTTGAGAATTGCTTAAATACTTGGTATATTGGGTAATACATTATTAATCATTGTACTACTTGACAGATGTGACATGAGGTTTAATATATAACAATCTCATTTCTTTAGGTACAAGTATAAGACTTGCCTTTTGAAAAGGAGGGCAAACTGTAGTTGAAGAACTGATTAGGAATATGAAACTTGCTCTCAGGGTTTGGGTTCACCTTCTGTAAATAAAGACGATATTTCTTCTATTTTTATTGTCAGTGGAGAAATGTTGCTGTGGCATGTGTTTTGTATATCTAGCTCAATGGAAGTTTGAGCATCTGTATGCACTGCAGAAATGCAAATGTAAATAAAAATAATTAATTATAGATCATATCCAAAGCCCATTAAAGGCAATGAAAATTCTCCCATTGACTTTAGCAGGGATTGGATTGGATCATCATGCTTTTAAACTGCATTGAGATCTATAGGTGAAAACTTCTTTTGCTGGTTCTGCTGTTTGCAAAAGACTGGTGACTTTAGCCTGTTCTTACCTATGGGTGTAAAAATTTATTTTAATGACTCTTTTTTTTCCTTCCTGGGCAGGATTTATGTGGGCATCATTCATGTGATACTCTGGGAATGGCAGACGTTGGGACCATATGCTCTCCTGAGCGCAGCTGTGCAGTGATTGAAGATGACGGCCTCCATGCAGCTTTTACAGTGGCTCACGAAATTGGTATGTAGTGCCTTTTCTGTTCGCTTGCCAAATCAAACACTTGTAACAGCTGCATTAGTAACCAAAATACTTTGCAATTAATTCCAGATTTCCCCTGGTCCAGATACTCGCTTGGGGATTAAGGCTGTATACATATGCACTTCAGGGTTAACTAATAAGGGATCAGAAGGCAAGTGAAGGCGCACAGTAGGTGTTTCCTTTCTGACAGTGTCGTTTTTAAGCAGTAGTCAGAGTGAAAATTCAAAGGCTGCTGCTACTGTCCAAAAATGTCAATACATATCCCTCCTGAGAAGGTGTTTGGCTTATTGGCTTATATGGTTTAATTCATATTCATTTAGTGTATACACAGTGGAAAGTAACACACCTTTTTGAACTACTTGCATGCTCTGTTGTTATGAAACTTTTTCTTGGGAAGGTGTACTGCCTGCAGACAAGGCTTTAGTGGAAAACAGCAAAATGCTAATATTTTTCTAATGGTATTGAAATTCCACCTTTATGGTAAAATGTGGTACTAATCTAAATCCTGAAATAAGTGAAATAGTATTTAGGTGCTAAAGATTTGTTTAAAAAACTGCTTAACTTCATTTCAGTCTCCGCTTCAGTGCACAGCAATTTAATGTAGCAACTTTACTTGTATCCTTCAAAAGATCTAAGATAGAATTAGTGACAGAAGAAATTTTGTATTCTGGCATGATACATTCCTTGAGGGAGACTGCTGCCATCTTGCTTATTTTTAATTTACTAATGTTTCGTGACCTGTGTTCACTAGAAATACATTTGGTATGTGGGCTATTCATTTTGATGAGTGAACAGCAATTTAAAAGTGGAGAACTTTTTTTTTTTTTTTTTAACATTCTTGGAAGGAAATAACAAGGAAAGGAGAACTTTGAGAGAGCCAAATTCTGAATTGCCTTGTAGCTCTTGCCAAACCAAAGTAAAGTTTGCTTTGGGAGTATCATTGCAATAGTTCAATTTTCAAGTAGCTAGCAGGTAGAGCCTAAGAGTTATGTGTTTGCTATATACCTGGCTCAGCAAACAGAGGTCACCAAGTATGAAAAATCAGCTTGCATGGTAGTATCCAGGCCCTTCAATGATTAGTGATACTAACACTACAGCATACAGTGCCTCAAAGAATTGAGGTCAGAAGCTGGAGAGGGATCATGTGTTGCATGAAAGCATAAAATCTTACAGCACAATGAGTCCCCAGAATAGATACTTTATTTCAATAAACAAGATGGTTTGGTAATAAAAGAAAAGCTGTCTGAAATTGCTAGTTTAGAGCATTTCGAGATAAGTACGGCAATACATTAAAGACAGCTGAACAACAGGTGAGTTTAGTGGCATCAAACCTGGATGCCATAAAGCTGACAACTCATCATGAATCTGATCTAGAACTGGGACAAAAAGATAGATTGTCTCACTTAGGCTATCATGCAGAGTCCAGTCTGTTAGAGGGACGGCTTGTATCTTCTGACATCCAAAACTGATAATTACTGATGACAGTTTGTAGGCATTGTCATGGTTGTATGAAGGACCCTTTGGGGATGCTGGTGTTGGTATATACCTGTTGTGTGAAGTCATGGGCGATGTGTCTGAACTGTCATTTTATCAATAGATATATGTGCAAATAGATTAGAAATGAAAAGCATAGATCAGTCAAGATAGGGATGAACAGAAGATATGCATATTATTACTTTGAATTCCACTCAAAGAAAATGTAAACACAAGTGAATTATTTTTAGTAATCTAGAGGCACATTTTTGAAAAAGAGCCATTTTCATACCTTGGAAGTTTATAGGAATCCATAAAAAGCTATAATTTTCAATGTAAAAAAGGCATGAATTGAAACAGTTGGATAAATAAGTACCCTAATGGATAAAAAAACTCTAGTTTGAGGTTGTTTAAAATAACATCCTTTTTTTTTTCTCCTTACCATAAGATTTGAAGAAAGGAGGGGTGTCAAATCACAGAATGACCTTTGTGTGTGTGGCCTTAAGTGGGAGATGTTCAGAAGAAAACACAGCTAAAATTGCTTGAGTACTTACGTTAAATTAAAGGTCAAAATAGGATGAAAAATTGAAGCATGGCAAGGATACTCTTTAGTTAAGCACTTTGAGGAAAACCTTACTTTATTTTATTTGGAGACCAGATTTCTTCCTTCAATCCAGAAGTCTTAAAGTTCCCCCTTGTCCTGTGGGTAGAGTGTAGTTTTAATTTTACAGCAGCTTAGTTATTTGGTGTAGTTCACTTTGCAGGGTAGGAGATGCCCTGCAAGACAGAGGGGATTCTCAGGGCTTGAAGCATAAGCTGCTCCTTTTTGTCAATATGAAGAGTGAGGTGAGCTGCTAGGCATACTGGAGTCACTGTCTGCAGTTTTTTAAATAACCCTGCCAAGTGTGCATCTGTAGTAGATACAGCATCATTAGTATGGACTTGTTCCGAAGAAAGGCTGGGTGTCCTTACTTTGACTTCAAGGTGACCTGAGTGCTCCTGTTTCCACTCTGAAGGATCCAAGAGCATTTTTGAGGATTGTGTTCCTTCCCTGGAAGGCAACCAAAGTAAATGGAACTGCAGCTCAACCAAACAGGACAATGCACAGCCCAAGGACTCGGGTTGGATACATGTACAGGAAGCCAAAAAGCAGCCTGCTGTGGAATAAAGCATGCTGCTTGAGTTGCCAGAGTTTCTACCACATTATGCATTAAAAGTTTATTTTATTCCTTTTAGAAAAAAATAGTTGGATTTTGACTGGTAGTTTTTGAGGGGGAGAATATGAATGAGCAGAATCAACAGGCAAGATCTGTAAAGAGCTGTAAACAAAAGCACAGAAAGAAATAGATACAACCAAATTCTTAGTATGCTGGTTAGATGACAAGATGTGAAGACCTGTCTATAAAGATTGACAAAGCATCTAGGACCCAAATCTTGTCCTAGTTGCGTGTAGCAAAATCAGGAATAATTTCTGTACAGTGTCAAGTGCATAAAATGAGGAAAATACAACAACAACAACAACAACAAAAACAGTACTAACAAGGATATCTTGTAGCTTTTAAAGTGATAATATAGTCTCTCCTCAGAATGAAGAGTATAAATGCTTACATCATAAATGTTATTTTAAAATCATAGCCTGTCAAGACATTCAGCCACTAGTGGTAAATCCGTATGCAGTTATTTTCTCACAGCAGACTCATTGTTATCAGTGTAGACAGTAGTAGCTTTGCTGCCACAAAAACAGTCTTTTGGATTCTTTCTTGAAGTCATGAGTTCAACTCCATGTTGTGGCACAGAGATGTCTTATGGGACTTTAAGCAACTTCTTCATGGTATTCCTCCATAGCCCTGCACTCCATAGCTTCTTCTCAGAACTGTCTTAGGCACAGCGTATAGATATTCTCCAAGTCTTTGTTGTCATCAGACTATGGACTATAAAAAGAAAAAAAAAAATGATGCTTTGTTATTTCATGTACTTCCCTGCATCACAGAAACATCTGGAGGAAAGTGTTAAAGAACCCATGATTATCCATGATCTCAACATTTATTTAACATATTTTCATAGGTCAGTGCTGGCATATTGCTAATTCATATATCCCTTATTAAAATAACTGTCAGGAAACAAAAATAACTGATTTTAATTTTTACTCCAATACTCTAGCCTTTTGATAGGAGATTTTGTTGTTTTTATGATGCTGAATTATAAACCAGCCTATGCATCCCCTAAAGGTCTGTAATATAACAACTTCTAAAGATACAATCAACACATTTCAAGTTACGTTTAACGTCTCTCTTGCATAATGACAATTCTCTGTTTAGTAGCCTGGTGTTGTGTTTCGTCATGCAGTAGCTTTCAGAAGTCTTTGATGACTTCAGCCCTTCCTATGCTGGAGTCCTGCATGCTTCAGTGCAAACAATCCACCAGCCTGAAGGGTGTATCATCTGCAAAAACAAAATAAGAAGAGTTCAGGAGAAAAGAACTGGAGCTACTGCCAATTTTATCAATTGGTAATTGAGATACCGAAATTTGGTGACTGCCAAAATCACAAACTAAGTCTTAAGGAAAGTCAAGGATTAAATTTGCCTCTTGGGTTTCAATCTACTCCTTAAACACAAAAGCATCCTTTCTGCAGTCTTTAAGCAGGCAAGGCTCCAGTTTAGCTCAGTGAAAATTACATGAGTTTAATAACTTAAATTACATGCATCTTTATTCTTTCCATTAATCTTCATTTTTTTTTTTTAAGAGGGGATACAGAGAAAGCTCTGCCTTCTTGTCCATTTGACCTTTTGCAAAGTTCCTATTTCTCTATTATATAATTGTGCTGGCATGCTATTACTCCTTGTATCCTCCTGAGTAATATGGTTTACTGATCTTCTTTCCAAGTATTTTATTTTTAGATTATAGCTTAAAAAATTCTACATGGAACTAATTAAACCTCTGTTCATTAATTTTCTTTATCTCTAACATGTGACTTTTGAGATAGAAAGACTAAAGGGGAGGCATAAAAGCAGTCTTCAAATATATCTAATAATAGTTGCAAAAATTTGCATAATAAATCATTCTCCATGTCCACCTGGGACAGCACAAGGGGTAACGGCCTTTGCATTGCAGCAGGGGAGCTTTTCTTTAAGCGTTAGCCAAAGTCATCTAACCATACAGACAGTTCAGCACAGGAATGAATTGCCTTGGGAGGTTGTGAAATCTCCATCAGTGGAGGCTTACAGGAGTCAGCTGGCCAAACAGCCATGGCTTAGGGGATGCTGATCCTACCTCATGGCAGAGGGATGGACAAGACGACTTTTCAAGGTCTCCTCTCAGCCTCATTTTTTTTGTGGATGTTATTCCAGCCTCCTCTCCAGCTGTGTTACATAGTTGAACACCTAAAATCAAGGACCTGTACAGAAACTAAAACTAGAGAACAACATTTTTAATGGCAAATCTTTTTCCGTATGCCACCATTCTGTGGCACATACCATCACTGAAGACAACAATGACATGAATGCAGTCAACAAAGTGTAGTGATTTTATTAAAGAGCACAATTTTATGTAAGGAGACCATTTCAGAACTGAGGTATCACTCCTGGAGTGAACTGAGGCAGTTCACTGAAATACATCAAAAATACCATTATACAGAGTTCTGAGTGGGGTTGAAAGTATTTCTTCAGGGCCCGAGCCTGAAGTAGAGTTGTAGAAAGAGGGCCATGTATACCACATCTAACCTATGTAAACTTTAGAAAAAAACTATATGACTCTGACCCTTCTGCAGGAGAAACTGAAACCAAGAACAATATGTATGATGTTTAAGTAGTAGTCTTGCTTTTGATGTACATAGGAGAACCAAAAATACTCTAATTCCATGTTTTACCACGTGTGGTCATTTTATATGCACTCAACATAATTAAGTACAGAGTCATCTTTTCTTTGCCACTACTGAACATTTAGCCCTTTGATTTCAAGGCTGTCAAGATAAAGCAGATAACAGAAAGCTTCAGACTTGACAGGTACAAATCTTTTGTAGCCTTTCATTTCAAGGGGGATACATTGCCAAGGGCACAGAATCTTAGAGGAACATGAAAAGATGATGAAGGATATTTGACTTTCGTATTATATTTCTTTCATGACAGACAAAGTTTAGGCAAATATCCAGGTAGTGATAATTAGACAGAGTTGCTTTCTTAAAACAACAAAAAAGGGAGTGTGAGAGAGAGAGTGTAGAGTCATCCAAATCTACTCTGATGACGTACATCAGGAGTATTATTTGATTCCTTCTCTTTGAACCTTTTTTCAAGGTTCTATTTTAAATTCCATTAGCAGAAGCACTTGATTTAGGCCCTCATCAACATATCCCCTTTGCTTACAAGAGAAGATGGACAGTCAAAACTTCATGAGAGGTGAAAAGTAGGGCAGAAACTTTAAACGATGTTTCAAAACACAAGCATCTGATGTACAAAAGGGTGCTGGTTAAAATTTTTGACTAAAAGTTCCTCATTTGTCCTATAACAGTGTGATTAACTTCAGTTAAATGCAATACATAATTGTTCCACCTGCAGCACACATGGCGATTAAATCTAGCATTTTTAGTGAAACTGAGCCAGTTTGTAATGGCCTTTGTGTGGATAATTGGAGATAGGGAAGGAGGAAATTGGTATGATATGGAAAAAATGAGTCCTCAGGTCCTGAATATGCTTGAGCCTTTCTTTATCTACCATGTACTGCTGAGTCTGACTAGATTAGGGATCTTTGCCTTCCCACCAACTGTGAAGCAATCCTGAAGAGAAGCGAGGGGGTTGAGGGCAAAATTCTCTACCAGAGACTTCAGGAAGCGACTCAGACACAGCAGCAGCATTGCCTGAGTTTTCAGAGGTTTTCTGGTGTTATGTTGATCTTTGTATATGTGTAACCTCATGAAGAATTGGATTAAGCAGTGCCATGCTTTGAGAAGCTGCTGTGGATTCTGAAACATCATAACATGAAGCAAAATAGATAGAGTGAAGTATCAGTATCTGTGCAACCATAAGGGAATTGAGAATGAAGCAGGGTTTTGCCTAATGTTTCAGAACAGTCATTATCAATACAAGTTCGCTTTGTCTGTGTATGCCTGAACCCACAGTCTTCCATATTGCAGAATAAAGTAGGAATTGATTTCCTCTTTGGCAGATAAACACTATCAAGTAGTTTTTTTCAAGTTAGTACTCCAACCGTATAGAATCACAGAATTTCTAGGTTGGAAGAGACCTCAAGGTCATCGAGTCCAACCTCTGACCTAACGCTAACAGTCCCCACTAAACCATTTCCCTAAGCTCTACATCTAAACGTCTTTTAAAGACCTCCAGGGATGGTGACTCCACCACTTCCCTGGGCAGCCTGTTCCAGTGCCTCACAACCCTTTCAGTGAAGAAGTTCTTCCTAACATCTAACCTAAAACTCCCCTGGCTCAACTTAAGCCCATTCCCCCTCGTCCTGTCACCAGGCACGTGGGAGAACAGGCCAACCCCCACCTCGCTACAGCCTCCCTTGAGGTACCTATAAAGAGCGATAAGGTCGCCCCTGAGCCTCCTCTTCTCCAGGCTGAACAAGCCCAGCTCCCTCAGCCGCTCCTCGTAGGACTTGTTCTCCAGGCCCCTCACCAGCTTTGTCGCCCTTCTCTGCACCCGCTCAAGCACCTCCATGTCCTTCTTGTAGCGAGGGGCCCAAAACTGAACACAGTACTCGAGGTGCGGCCTCACCAGAGCTGAGTACAGGGGGACGATCACCTCCCTAGCCCTGCTGGTCACACCGTTCCTGATACAAGCCAGGATGCCGTTGGCCTTCTTGGCCACCTGAGCACACTGCTGGCTCATATTCAGCCAACTATCCACCATCACTCCCAGGTCCTTCTCTGCCTGGCAGCTCTCCAACCATTCCTCTCCCAGCCTGTAGCTCTGCTTGGGGTTATTGCGCCCCAGGTGCAGGACCCGGCACTTGGCCTTGTTGAACTTCATGCAGTTGACCTCAGCCCATCGGTGCAGCCTATCCAGATCCTCCTGCAGAGCTTTCCTACCCTCAAGCAGATCGACACACGCACCTAACTTGGTGTCATCTGCGAACTTACTGAGGGTGCACTCGATGCCCTCGTCCAGATCATCGATGAAGATATTAAAGTATAGAAGAAGGCAGAATTACCAAAAAAAAATACAGGCAGCAGGCAATGTAATGTATTCGTTCTTCCACTATCTACTCTCCTGGAGTTCATTCATTTACAATAAGCTACAGCAAATTATATTCCTTGTGAGTTACTCTGAATTGGGAGACATGAAATGGGAATTGCCACATCCCACTTCATTAAAATCTTGACTTCACTTGTACACGTCCCATAGC
The DNA here is from genome assembly GCF_009819795.1 of Aythya fuligula. Classification (NCBI taxonomy): domain Eukaryota; kingdom Metazoa; phylum Chordata; class Aves; order Anseriformes; family Anatidae; genus Aythya; species Aythya fuligula. Next base: position 105,357,057 of record NC_045559.1, read on the forward strand.
ATAGCAGATGTAGCATGGACAACATATTTTAATGATAATTTGAGTCTTTGTGGTCACAGTGGTTTCTATTGCCTAGTCTGCATTGCCTGGACAGAATCTTGCCTGCAAATTGTCTGTCTGACTGGGGTTATGTATCTGTGATCTCCCACAGAAGTCTGTTATAACAAGACGTTTCAGTAGAAGTTTGTTTTGTGTAAAGTCTGCAGGACTGGTGTATGAATGTCTGATTGTGGCTTTTTTTATGTCTGCTCCTGAAAAGAAACTGCACTTCAGACTATTGTTTCTTTCAGTCCGAAGAATTCTTTTAAGCCAGAAATATTAAAAACTGCCTCTGGGCTGGGGATTTAAAAGAGAGAGTGATTTTTTTTTTCCTTTCATAAGTGATGGACAGCAGTCAAAGAAAAAGAATATTGGAAGGAAAGTTCAAGTATGAAGAAAGGGGAATAGCCAGTTTTACATTCTGTGAATGTTTTTTGTAAGCTTGTGTAATTCAAAACACTGCTGTTTTGTAAAAAAAAAAAAAAAAAATTATTAATTGTTATTGCTTAGGTTCATCATTTGTTACTCAAAATTCCCATGACTACTTCAAAAGGATTTCCATCTATGAGTGATACCACTGTGCAGTTCTTAACGAGGAACCAAGTACTTGTACAAATTGGAAAAACAATGCATGCAGAAAGAAATGGCTTTATTTTAAAAGAGTTACTGCATGCAATCTGCTATTAGAAAAGGAGGGAGCAAAAGGATTGCGCAGAATGCATGGGGTGGTGATTAGACCAAGGAATGTTGAGCCAGGAGGTTCCTGAATCCTGATCCCAGGAGATACGGTGACTCACTGGGTAACCTTGGGCAAGTCACTTGACCTTCTGTTGTACCTCAGCTGTCCCCACTGAAAATTAGGTGAAAGGCATGAGCTCACTAAAAAACACGTGCTTAATCTGCACTGAGCTTTTCTAAGAAAACAAATTACAATGCCTGTAGCATTTTTTAATGTGCTGTGTCACTTCGCATGTGTGCTGTGGTCAAATTCAGTGCAAGAGCAATACTTTGGTATGCTTTTCAGATCAAGTGCTAGAGATCTTGGTACGTCCATAAACAAGGGTGTTTCCTCCAAAAGAATGAACCATCATGGTTTACATTTTAGCAAAAGCTGTCCTTTACTTGCCATACATTGGTGCTGCTTTTTGCTGTCTTTATTACTATGCTTGAGATATCAATGGAAAATAAATGTGATTATTGTAATTTTTGCACCCTATAGACTCAGAGAACCTCTACAGATAGTCTGACAACATACTTAAAAAAAAAATTTGGAAATATCCAAACTTCTCTTTTGCTTCCCAGTGTTCCTGGGAAGAAAATAGCTGCTGTATAATGTGCTTTACCACATATCCAGCATAGTTCTGATGTGCTCCTGATTTACCTGCAGAGCTCTTTGCATCCTGATATTTAGCGAGGACAGAAATTTTATCTGACTTTCCATAAATGCTTTGGCGTATTCCCACCTTATTTCAGGAATATATGGCCCGTTCCTACCAGATGCAGGAATTCATTTTTGATCCCATTGGGGTTGTTCCCTGTTGGGCTGTAGTAGGTGTTGGCCTTCAATAGTTGTTTGGGTAAGGAAGCCTGTGTAGTGCAAGGTTCACTATCAGGAATGCAGAAAGTGAACTAGGGTCTGGGGGCTGATGGCTGCTGCTGACTCTTTCATTTCTTGTCTGAGGATCTAAACAGACTGAGCTGTGCCAAGAGTCCCTTGCAGATTACATTCCAAAATATATTAGGGTCCAAAGTCTGCAGGTTGCTTTCATACTGTTCTGACAGTTTACTGATGTAGTCACACCTGCTCTTACCTCAGGGGGAGATGAAAGACTGTTAGGAAAGGCTGTCAGTCCTTCTAGCTGGTTGGTCTTTTGGCCATTTGGGAAGGGAACAGTTTACAAGAAGACTAGCTCCTCTTCATTTGCATGTAGGGTAAACCCCTGCCTCCTCTCCATCTGTTTCTTTTACCATTTTGTGCATTCCTACAGCATAACTTAACTAAACACCATCCTGCTGGTAAAATTATATTATGTCATTTTCACTCAGTGGGAATTGTCAACACCAGTAAGATGCTTCATTAAGTAGAAAACATGAGATGATCTACTAACCCGTTCTCAATCAGTCATCATTTTACACAGCTGCTGGGAGCCCTTTTTCTTTTTTGAATAGCCTGGTTTGAAGTTCTCTAAATTTGGCATACTTTTTAAAAGCTTTCATTGTAAAATTTGTGTTCTTTACATCTCTTAGCTTTTGCCCAAAGCTTTCACTGGAATTAATTCATGCTTACATAGAGGATCTCCTGAAGAATCACCTATAACCTTTTCACTTTGGTTCTTATGACAAGAAGCACCCTTACCAGTCAATGCCAGTAACTACCCTAATATCCTGAGCAATATGTGATAATACCAGCATGCTCATGCATGTGAGTGGGAAAGGGACAGACTTTTCAAGTAGAAAGGGAAGTGTCCCTACCTTAGTTCTTAGATCCAAAAGGATGAAGGGCACTGGTGTAGAAGTACTCTGTTGCTGTTACATCTGTACTAAAAATAGAATACCTTGGAGGTCACAGATTGCTGTGATATTTTGATTTTTGATTGTTTCTAATGAGAAGCCAAAACAGTTTTAAGAGTCATTGGAAGTTTGTCATATATTTTAAACTGTTTTGAGTCTGGCTATAATGCTTTAAAAGTAGAAGTTAGGATGGAGAAAGATTTAGGTTGTGATAAGAATTGGGAATTTTAGTTTCATAAAATTCTTTCAAAGTTGCATTCTCAGTGTTTGTAAACATATATACGAAGCTAACAGGCAAATCAATATGGACAGATAGAATTCATATATTTAATGCCATGAACAGATATTACCTTCACTCATGTCATTGATGGCTTATTTAGAAGCTCAAATGCTGACAATCAGAGTTCAATATTTTGGAAATTATTCACTGTTTCTTTTCTTATGCTTGTTCAAAGATTTTTTTTTTTAATTTTAAAAGTAGTCAGAGACATTTACAAATACTTTGAGAAGCTTCACAAAAAGCTTAGGTATGCTAAGTCTAGTGTCTAGTTCTTATCATGCATTAGAACAATGGCCTAATTTAATATGACAAAATAGACACTTTTAATGAGGTATGTCCTCAGTTCACCTCATTTATCACCATGAAGTTTAGAAGTTACAGTGCACTCTAATTAAAGGTGAAGCCAGTAGCTTGACACTTTCCAGAAGATGACCCTTTTTCAGTTTCCTGTACTCTTGCCAAAGTATTTAGGCTGAAATGTTCTGTGTTGAATAGTTGCCTGAGAAGCATTTCATCTTATTTATTCTGAACTACAGAGACTGTCCAGCCATTTCCAAGAGGGAGATTAATTTGCAACCATTTTATGGGGAAACTTGAAGCCTCTCTGCTCAAAGTGAAGAGCTTGAAATTTGACTATAATGTTGCTCCTTGTTTATGAAGGATATTCTTTTTTGTCCTATACAGAGGAGGAAAAAGGAAAGGAAGGAAACTAATTTCAGGATGCAGTTCAGGAGTTATATTCTTTGTAGAGACAGTGCATCTTGGAGGTGTTGTAGCTCAGGGCTGTTGAGTCTGGTCAGGGCTTTCCCTCATCCTCAGCAGGCTGCTCCACTGCTAGGTCCCCAGCACTCCAACATCAGCTGTGCCGATTCCTGCCCAGGGAGAGGTCCATCCTCATTGTGTTCAACTCACAGAACACAAGAGAGGATGGTTGGGCTGGAGAGAAGAGTAAAGAAGCACAAAAACTACACCATCTTTAGGCCTGGAAGCCAAGAGCAAGCTCAAGCACAACATACTCAGGTGAGGGGCGTTCACATTGCCCAGCTATAGGATTTCATGGTTTAATGTGCTGTGACCAGATTGCTCTGACAGCTAGGTAGTCTAAGCTAAGTTGTTTTTTTTTTTTACAAATCTCATTGCAAATGGAGCAGGGGCTAAAAACTGTGGGGGAAAAAAAAAAAAAAAAAAAAAAGTTTTCATGTAGGATTTCTGTCAGTTAGGAATAGAGAAGAATGATTAGGCAAGAAAGGGATTCTTATAGAAGTGAAGTTGTATCTTAAGTAAGAGCATTGCAGTGGTACAAGAGAGTGTTAAGGTTAAGAAACTTGAATTCAGCCCTACAAGACTCAATACTTCATATCACAGAGTTTGGAGTAGTTCTCAGTGATGGTACAAAATGTTGAGCACTCTGAAGAATTAGGCTCTCTAATTGCTGTTTCAGATCCAACTATTATTCATATCCTACACCAAACATGCACTCTGTGACATATAGCATTACTCAGATGTACCTTTTAGAACTGTCCTCCAGCTTTTGTTATTCACACAGAGCTGTTCAGTACCAAGTACAGTGGCTTAAAATGAAACTTCTTTTTCACTAACAGAACCTCATTACTTTGTTTCACAAACATGCTGCAGTGAAGTAATTTCTTGCAGTGTTAAAATTAAAACTATGAGCCATCTTGGGACAATAAATACAAAAGCATTCTTCCTGTGACCTTTAAGCATACAAGTTGCCTCAGAGAAGGTTGCTATAGTGAGACTTAGGTCTAATCAACATGGTATTTTCATTTTTGTTGGGCTTATTTTGTGCAAATATTTCTGTTTAATTGGTTGGAAATATATTCATATTCAACTGGACAGATTCAAGTAAATCACAAGAAACTGGCTGAAACTCCTGAACAACTCAGCAAAACAGTGTATATGCAGACCTGATTGAAGTGTGGAACCACGCTGTATATACAGGAGTACCTCAACAAAAGTTAGTGGATGGGTCTAAAGCCCACTCTAGTAAATGTTTGCTTATGTTTGCAGAATACTGGTGTAACTTGCTACAAAACGTTACATAATGTCAGCAGAAAATTGTTCTAGTAATATTACTACTAGATATTTGTTGAGATTCATTAACATGTCAGCTGTGCTTGTTGTTCTTCTCAGACATGCAGTGTGACCTGGTGCCATTCACTGCATTAGCATGAATACGAGCATAGTGATAACATCTTATATAAAGGCAGCCAAAACCAACACCATCTTCATATTTCCTGAAGATATTCATTGTCAGCATATTAAGACTTTGGCAAAGTTGGAGGTAGCCCTCATTGGCACAGTAACTGCTGATTCATTAAATGCTTAGCCTGTGACACCCAGAGAATTTGTTTAAAGTTAGAAGTGATGCACTGATTATTTGGTTATTTGTCAGAGAAATGTGTCTGTTTGAAATAATAGTCCTACTAGTGAATTATTTTGCTCAACGCCAGCTTTTGGCTTAAATAAAACAAAGATGTCATATCTTCAGAGCAAGTATTTTGGTAATGCTATATCAGATTGAAATTTGGCATGTACCTTCTGACATTCAGCCTGTTTGACAGTGCAAAATAAAAGTAGCATTATCTGGCCCGTATATAATAAGCATCACCAGAGGAAAGTGTTTTTACCTATAAGAAAATAATAGTCCTGAATCTAGCATATGAAACACAGGAGTAATTAGATGTGCCTTTGGTATAAAAGTTTGAATCACTTTGTTCCTGTGGGAATGTATTTGTGAACGCAACAGTGCAGCATGGCAATAGCAAATAACAGCAAGGAAAGGGGTATTAATTATTTGACTCTTATCACCATTAACCCAGGTAGCTTGAATAAATTCTTGATAGCTTGTATAATATTATAGGGCCTTTTCTTCAAATAGTAGCTATAGCTGAATGATATTGGTTAATTGATGGTTGGACCAGATGATCTTGAAGGTCTATTCCAACCCTAATGATTCTGTGTTTCTATGATAATGTGTGCACATCAGGAGAAGAGAGGAATAAAAGAAATGCTCTCTTCATTCTCCTTCTCCCCTCCAGTGCAGATTTAGTAGCTGTGGATGTAAGACTGTCTGTTCTTTGTCATCACTGGTTCAACTGAAATGACAGATCAAGGGCCTCTTGTCACATCTGCTGTAGCTACATCCTTAGGTCAGGAACCCAGCATCACTGGGAGTAAGGCTGCCAGAAACCATGATTTCTGGTCTTCTGCAGCCTTATCATATATTTCTGATCGGATAGCTATTTTCCTAATCTCAAGTATGGCTAGACAGTGAGTTTTGCCTCCATCTCTTTCCTCTTGGCTTCTCCCCAAAAGCAGATGATAACAATATAGCAGAAAATAGATATTTGCTGATACTCTGCTTTTTCCAGACTGTATTGTACGCATTGTAATTGTTATTACTGTTGTCATGGCTATCAGAGTATGATATTCTGCCGTTCTACTTTTGCCACTTTTAAGCTAGGGTACAGCAGTTATACTAAAACATAAAATTATGTCACATTTATTCCTCTGCAGTGGCTGTGATGGGCTGGTGGTCTTTGCCTTTATCATTAAAGCCCTCTTGGTCAAACCCTGGATGTCCAACAAACCATCTCCTGGGCTGTGAATGTTAAGTTCAGGCCTGAGCTCCCTACAGCTTTGGTACCCATTCAGTCTTCTACCTCTTGGATAGTAAATTGGCAATGAGATAATCCATTGTGGGCATGGAAATGTTAAACAGGATATTTACAGAGGGAACAAAGTGGGTTGCCTGCAATCTGTTATTGTTGCCCAAAGGCTAGAGAGGGTAGGGATCTTTGAACTACAGTGAAAGTTGCTGCAACGTTTATAGGAAATAATCTATCACTGGAATGAACTCTACCTATCATATTCAAAAATCCTGAACTCTACCTATCATATTCAAAAATCTTATTCAGGATTTTTGCAAGTTACATCATGTGCTGCTCTGTGTTCACATTGTTTTGTGTTCTGTGATATAAATACCCAATACCATATAGTTTTAAAAATAAAGCTAAAACCCTAACCAAAGCACCCTCCCACAAAATAAGGCACAATACATGGAAGAGGCTATTGGAAAACATTATTCCAGTTGTTTGATATATTGTAGAGGGTAGAAACATAGAATCATTTAGTTTGGAAAAGATCTCTAAAGGAGGCTGACTCAACTTTTTCCCTCGGCAACCCCTTCCAATGCCTTACAACCCTTACAGTGAACATTTTTTTCATAATATCCAACCTAAACCTCCCCTGGTGCAACTTGAGGCCATTTCCTCTAGTTCTATCATTTGTTGCTTGGGAGAAGAGTCTGCTTCCACCCTGCTACAACATCCTTTGAGGTAGTTGGAGAGAGAGAAGGTCTCCCCTAAGCCTCCTTTTCTGTAGGCTAAATAGTTCCATTTCCATCAACTGTTCCTCATAAGACTTGTTCTCCAGGCTCTTCACCAGCTTTGCTGCCCTTTTCAGGACATGTTCCAGCACATTGATGCTGAGTACAGAGGGACAATCACTTCTTTAGTCCTGCAGGCCATGTTATACAATGCAGGATGCTGTTAGCCTTCTGGCCACCTGAGCACACATCTGGCTCTCATTTGTCCAGGTGCCACTCTTCAATGAGGAGCGCAGTGTAAGAATTCACATACAGTTTGCTTAGTTACTCCATAAATAAAAATCATTGTGTTCATTTCGAAAAATCATGTAACACCTTTCTAAGAAGTCACAGAAGTTCTTTGTAGAGTGAAGTATCAGTCTTTCTCGCAGCAGATGATTTGGTAAACATTGAAAACTAAATTCATGGTTAATATAAAAAAGTACAGTTCACCGTAGTCTTCATCAGATCTAAATCAACACAATTTCATGGCATATAAGCTGCGGACATTTCTATATGTAATGGTATGAACTGTTACACCTTTTTTGGTTTTGAGCAGATACCAGATTTCAAGCTTTTGGCTGCTGTTGGAAATTTGAGAAAAAAATAATGCATTTCATTTTACTTTGACTGTGAGCTCCAGCTGGTAAACTCTGCTATGGATAATTGTTTCATTTTATATATTTGTTTCATTTCTACAGGCCACTTGCTTGGTCTCTCCCACGATGACTCCAAATTTTGTGAGGAAAACTTTGGCTCCATGGAAGATAAGCGCCTAATGTCCTCCATTCTGACTAGCATTGATGCTTCCAAACCCTGGTCCAAATGCACTTCAGCAACTATAACAGAGTTTTTTGATGATGGTCATGGTATGTATCTTTTGCTTCACACACTTTGCATCAGTTACATGTCAGTTTTTGCTGCAATCCATTTTTGCAATAAGAACACTTTATGCCAGATTTTTCTTTCCTTGCTCATCTTTAGAACTATCTTGGAAGTGCTTGCAAAACAAGGCGAAAGTCTAAAAGACTGTCAGGGTCTCACCCCGACTTTGCATGGTTCAAATGCACAAGAAAAGAACAGAGTTGATGGAGCATGTGCTGGCAGTAACTTGTTTTGAAACAGAGTGTGTTTTTTTTCTTTTTTAAACATGAAATTAGACTTTTCTTCCCTAAAATATCTAAAATATATTTTTTTCTAAAAATTTAAAATATAATCTAAAATATAATATAGTCTAAAAATATAATTTTGCCACATATAGGAGTTCAGAGAGTATTTTAAACAGAGGACACAAGCAAATTCCTCTTCCTCACAGCAATTGAGGTTACTATGATCTACATAGCATTGGACTATATGAGCAATGATAGATATGAGCAAAGGGTATATGTTCTTCTTACCATTTACAGCATTTATTATTACAATATTTATTATGTTTATGTAAAGGAGCCATAAGCAAGTATTAAGACTCTTCTATTCTGTGCATGAGAAAAGTTTGCTTCTGCCCCAGCAGCTTACCCTCCAAGTCTTAGAAGTAATATTCGTTAAACATGTCATTTACCCTTTGGAGAATAAGTACAAAACTTTCATTTTTTCCACCAAGTAGTAATAATAGTCTGCACTCTTAAATGAATTTTAAAGTCTGCATTGTGCTTCCAAAGCAACTGCAGTTCTTAAACCGTTCAAATTCCAAAAAGCTGAGATAAAAATGACATAACTGAATGAATGGATCAAGTTGTTATAGTAACTGAAATACTTATGGATAAAAAGTATGGTAAGTCTGCTGAATGTAAAGTTTTTGCTTTTAAATATTGTGTTGGCTAATTTTAGTGCTCTCTGAAATATTTTCTCCTTTTTTCTCCTATCTGGAGAATGACTTCATTTTTTCTCTCCAGTTTTATTAGATCCATTAATCTGTGCTGTCCTATTTTATGGTCCATATTACTCTGGCATTGACTTAATATTACCAAGTTAGTTTCCACATGTGAAGAGATCTTTCCTTTTTGAGTTTAGGTACATTCATTGCCTTTCTTCTCACCTGGGAATTTTACAGTATGTGTTCACTGGGGTAAAAAAGGGACCTTCCTCACCACCCATGTATGACCATGTACAGAGTATAAAGATCTATGAATATATCTGTCTGTATGTATCTATATCTATCCTCTTCTGTTAATCTCCAATCCAAACTGAAATGTTGTATTCATTTTCTCCCTTTTTTTGTGATCTGGATTTTTCACCTTCCTATGCATCCAGCCAGCTACTTCCTCCAATAATAACAAAAAGAAAGAGCATTTCTACCATACATCTTACCTTTGGCTTGTTTGCACTGCAGAATGCTCAAAATTTGGACTTTTATCCATGGTCTGATCCTAGTCTGAACATGGAAATTAAGCAGGGCTGTAACAATTTGTCCTACAGGTCTAAAAATATGATTTTGCCATTTTTTTCAGCACAAGTCGGTAGGCGCTTTAAATCGTTAAGGGCTGCATTATGGTTTCCATGTTCAGCATGAGTGTTGCCTTCCTGCACAAGAAGTTTAGTAGTCCTCCATTGCTGACACTTTTCACAAAGTCATGTATTCTTTGCTGCACACAAAATGCTTAGGATCTGTCAGTTTGTTAACGGATGGGTTAGGGTATATTGCCCTTTCTGATACTCATGAGTAGTTACCACTCAGGCGTGTAGTCTCGAAGAGTTATCAATAGGACAAAATAACTCACAGAAAATGTGAACCTCCAGTCAGATCTATGAACTAATTTTGTTACTGATACTATTGCTACAATTTCAAAACTACAATTTTTAGGAAATCTGTTTTCTTGATAGATTAAGCCTTCAGAGACATTGTCTACATAACAGCTTTCCTTTTCTGTTGAAGTTTAACATTTTTAGCTATTTATTTTAAATCAAAGATTTGTCTTGGCAAAACACAAATACAATCTATGAAATAATGATGAAGGTCAATGATTTAAAGTGCAGTTTCTTCAAATTATTGTGCTGAGAGGACATGTATTGTTATAGGAATGGAACTGCTTCTGGTTTTATTTTCTTCCAGCCAGTGAATAAATCCATAGCTCTGTAATTCTCATTTGTAACACATACTGAGTATACCAAAAGCCACAGAACCCTAGTAGAGCATGACGCCACCTTTCAGACTGCTTTGGGCTGATAATAAAACAGAGCAAATGTGCCATATTTCCATGTTTGCTTCAGAATGAGCATACTTCTGCTTTTGGGGTTCTTAGTTTTTTTTCCTTAGCTGTGGCAGATGTACTTACTTATTACTTGTGTAGCTACCATGCTTTCTCTCCCTTTTTGTTTTAGATAAGGTGCTCTTTTGTAGTCTTCCCACTGAAAGGAGAAAATCCTATATCTCTCGAGTACTGCTAGCAGAGAACAAAAAAAATACCCATTCAGATGTACTTTTGAGGAGTGCTGCAGGCATAATGTTGTCAAAGAAGGCACAAAATATCAGTTACAACAGAATGATGAGAAAATGCAGATCTTCATATACCAGGCTTTCTTTTAAGATGCTTGTGAGTGGTTTTTGTATAGTCACAGGAAGTTTATGTGGAAAACACTGAGCAAGAAGAGACTCTTCCGTTCTTTAATGTGCAACATAAGCATTCTGCACAGTGCTTTTGATTTGAATGGGCATGAGCTTATGAAGTGTGCTTTGTGATAAACCAGGCATAGCAGTATTGGTGTGAGGAAATAAATATATGAAGTACTTCATCCACTGCTCCTTATGACTAAACAAAATGAAATGTGAATAAAGTCCAGAAACCTGGATCTTTGAGTGGTATTTTATTATAAACAAGTAGTCAATATTGTGTCAAAGCTTTAAGTTATCTATATAGATTTAAATACTCGCTCCATACCACTCTAACAGCAAACATCATCATAACTCTTGAATTTTGTGACATCCATTTGTCAAGAACTGAGATTCGTATTTTATATATTTGGAAAGTTGTATTGATAAGTAGATTCATCTTATAAAAAGTGTATATTTGCTATGTAGGTAGCTCCACCTAAAGCAGATTTTTAAGTTCCCATTGCATCATGAAGGGGAGTACTCAATAGCATAAGTGGTTTGATGTCATCAGTTGCATTAGTGGCCCTGAATTACACCACAGACTCGTTTGCCTGTACTAACTAGTAAAGCATATGACAGCTGACTGAATTGCAGACACCAGCATTACATACAGTTATGGTCAGCTAAGTAAATTTCAGTATAAATGTCTCACCCAAGGTCAACCAGGAGGGCTGGGGATGATCAATATGCTGATTCTCTGTCTCCCGAGGCCCACTCTGAGAACTTTAATCATCGTTGTCATCATATCACCATTTGTTTTACACTCATAAGATGACCCCAGACAGCAGTTTGACATTTAGAAAGAAAATGTTCAATTAGTGTCCAGAATACAGTGACATTTATTTCCATCTGCTTTTAGCCAACTCTTTCCTAAGATGATAATTGCGTTTATTGTCATGCCAGCCACTAGACTGTAGTATTATTGCTTGCAATTTATTGTGTTTTGTCAGAGTGCTTGATGTTCTTTGTAACCTGAAAAAAAAAAAAAATTAAAAAAAAATGAAAGGACTATTTCTAATTTAATTAATTTATATCCTGGTTATCTGCTTCCTGCACAAATTTTATTCTGCCTTCCAGGCTATATTGCACATAACACTGAGGAAAGAGAATGAGGTGTCTTGATTAATACTGTCATCAGTCAAGTATGTTGCTCTAGACCAAGGCACCCTAATGTTCTTTGATACTCAGGACAAAAAATGAGAGTAGTAGTACATACATGTTCTGTACATTATAATGTAGTGAATTGCTGTTCTTGCTTTTAAAAAATAGCACAACCGCAGGAATAAAAAAATCTGTGCTTCTTCACTTTTTACCATATCTTTAATATTTTATACTATAAAAGACTTTGAATGCTAGGATACTTTCAAATGCCTTTATCTCATGATGCTCAGTTCATCGGTTAGCATTGGCACACCTTGTCTCTATTTAAGAAGCTAGCATAATCCAGATGAAAGATAAGGCTAGAGTAAATCTGGGTCAGCAAAGGATAAATACAAAAAGTTTAACAAGATAGATAGCTTTTTGGTAGTAAGCGATGATGTAGAAAGACTTTTTGGCTCATTTGGCTAATTGTCCTTAGCCTTAAGAGGGGACAAAAAAAAAAAAGCTACAGTGTATGTTCTAGAGGGAAAACAAAAGCCATTGAGTGATGGGGTATTTGATTTTCTTAAATTCACTGCTGTAGCTAGTTCCAGTTAGTTTAAACAGTGAAGTTTTTCTAGATAGCCTTTTTTCATTCATGATCCAACCAAAGAATACTGGTGTATGTTGCAAAGTGATGTAAATTGTGTTAAGTTATTTTGGCCAAAGATAAGTGAAGCTTGCCCAGACCACATACCCCTTTCATGGGGTGTAAAAGAGATTATGCTGAATAAATAGTTCTGCATGTCAATAACTGAGTTTTTTCAATAGTAAAAAAAAAAATAATAATAAAAAAAAAATCTATTAGTAGCTTGTCTAGAACCTAAATGCAAATTCTCATTTTCAGTGTGCCAGACAAATTTTTACTTCTGCAGTATATTTCAACACACATATTCAATTCTGTATTTTATATTTATGCTATTTTTTCCTTGTCTGTTTTTTTTGTTTGTGTTTATTTGTTTTGTGCATGTTTGTATAAAATTGATAGCCCTCTTCAAACTAATTCCAGAAGCCACCAACTATCATTCTTTACAAGGGAAGCCCAGTCCAGATTTACCACCAACATTAGTTTCAATATGCAACTTCTGTTTTTCCTTTGATCTTTTTGTGGGTTTTTTTTGTTTGTTTGTTTGTTTTTGTTGGTGGTGGTGGTTGTATTTAAGTGCCTCATGAGCTAAATGTCTGTTCTTTGTGATTTTTCTGGCTTCTCTTTCTCAGTAGTACTGATGTTTTGGCTCAAAATTCAAATGGGAATTTTGTTTACTTTTCCATGAGTCTTGATCATTCCTTAAATCACATATTGATAGAGTGGAATGTATTCGGAGTCAATTCAAATAAAGGAAAACAGAATGAAGGAGCAAAGGACCTGAATAAAACCAATTTACACTCCTGGACTGGAAATAGCTTGACACCTGGTATACTCCTGGGAGACACAACAGTTGCAATATGACCTTGTACAAAACCTCAGAGACCTGTACAAAACCTCAGACACCTCAGAGAGTCTTTCCACTGGCATCAGTGTCCTTTGACACTGTCATTCTCACTGTCATTATCAGTTCTCGTAATATGAATGACAGACTAGTAGCACTGCAGAGAAAACAAGGTAATGAGTAATAATAGATTGGATTGCTCTTTTAGGTAACTGTTTGCTGGACCAACCAAGAAAGCAGATCCTGGGCCCCGAGGAGCTTCCAGGGCAAACCTATGATGCCATTCGTCAGTGCAAATTGGCATTTGGATCTGAATACACGGTGTGTCCTGGTATGGATGTGTGCTCTCGCCTGTGGTGTGCAGTTGTTCGTCAAGGTCAGATGGTATGTCTGACTAAGAAGCTGCCTGCTGTGGAAGGGACACCATGTGGAAAAGGAAGGATATGCCTCCAGGGAAAATGTGTTGACAAAACGAAGAAAAAATACTACTCAGTAAGTTACCTGCTATGACCCTAGGGAATTTTAGAAGGAGTAACCCTCAAAGGCACTGATTTTTGTGGGAGGGAAAGGGACTTGACAAAAGTCAGATTGAAAGTTACTGTATATTTTAGCATGTAATTGGAGTGTTACTGGTAAGGGATGCAGGAAAAATGCTACTAAGTTTCAGGAAGTTTCATTCAGGAAGTTTTCTTCTTGAAGTACGGAAGCCTTCGATCATGGAAAACTGAGAACATCCTTTCAGACTAGAGGACTCACCCATTCAATAAGTCAGGTCTCAGGATGTGTGGAAAGATTCTCAAGGAACTATTCATAGCTTCCTGACTTCTTGGCAGTGGACTCTGAGGTAAATTAAATCTGTAAATCTAGTTCACAGCCCTCATCCAGAAGTGTCCAGGGACCTAACTGTAGTGAAGAGAAAGATTGATGACATTCATACAGGATACAATTTCTGGATCAGATAGTTTGTACTTATAGTGACAGAGTCCCCTCTGTCAACTTAATAGCTCTTAAGAGTCCCCAGGTTCATGAGAGTGGCCAGGTTCATGAGATTGCCAACTGCACAGTTCAAATGCTTTGAAATTAACTTGGAAGACAGTAAGTAGCACTGCCCTTTCTGTTACACCTACAGGAGAGAGACAGCCTTGCAGAGCTTTGCGAAGACACAAAATATGAGAGTCATTCAAATCAAGCTACAGCCTTTGTAACACTCTTTTTTGTAGAATGGTATATTTCTTCATGTAATGTCTGTTAATTGTTGCAATATTGTATTTAGGGAGCCAAAATAGCAGAGTTGCAAACTGTATCTGACGGCTCCACCTCTTGCCAGTATTCTTGAAATGTTAACTAGTTGGTTCTGAAGGAACTTTTACTCCACTTTCCCTGCCAACATTTTTGTTTTATGCCTTTATTTACTGCCTTTAAAACACTCTGAAATTCAATATGATTTATTTACAAAGGAAAAAACAGCAGCGATCACCTGAACTTAGACTTAGTAGACTACTACCACAATTTGGACAGATAATCCATTTGGCAAAACTGTGGGTGGTTTGTTGTATTTGTAGCATGTGTTGTATTTGTAGCATCCCTCATCAACATAAGGGATTTTGCCTCTTGTCCTTTAGAATTCAGCATTCAGGTATGCTTAAGAACGCTTGCATATGTTGTTTAGAGCAATACCTATTCATCATAATAATTGCATTTATTATTCGTAGGTAGCCTTATGAACATGTTCTGGGAGCTGAATCCCCTGGAGCTAGTTTATGGGGGCCTGTTGGTGGGAATAGCAAAAAATAAGAGAGCAGCACATGAAAATATAGTCCATATTTCTGATGCATGTATTTCTACAATGAGCGGGCTGAAGCTGGCTTTAAGAGTAAGGCCTATATTGTGCTTGCATGCACAGTTACAAATCAGGTGCCATCAATCTGCAGATAAAAGACAGAAATAAATTTTACTGGGAAAAAAGAAGGCTCGAAAGCCTTTTATCCCCAGTTAAAATGACCAACAAAATGCCTTTTCAGTTGTGGAAAACATCAGCAGTTTCTCTGAGATTTAGCACTTTTATTCACACCCTTACCTCCCACTGTTCTATATGTTTCAGGCATCAAGCCATGGTAACTGGGGGTCCTGGGGACCTTGGGGACAGTGCTCCCGTACCTGTGGTGGAGGCGTTCAGTTTGCGTATCGTCACTGCAACAATCCAGCTCCTAGAAACAACGGCCGGTACTGCACTGGCAAGAGGGCCATCTATCGCTCCTGCAATGTCACACCCTGCCCAGTAAATGGTATGTTATGTACTTGCTCCAGCCTCTGTTTTCATAGATAGTAAATATTGAACATCTACTGAGAAAAGAAACAACAAAGATCTATTGTACTTCCTTTAAAATGTGCTTACCAAGGCAAGACATTCATCATTCATACAATATGTTAATTCTTCCCCCAACCCCACACTGACTGCAGACAGAAAGGACGTTGAAATGAAAAGAAATTTGTCCTGGAAAACGAACCATCATGCTAGCTCTAGTCCTTCATAGCATGGGAAGATTGCTAAAAAGTTAAAAAGAGGTGAAGTGTTGTAACTTCAAAAATCAAGTTAAAAAGAAATTGGAATAATATGTGTGAGTGCGTGATGATTTTTATAGCACAGTCTGCAATAGTCGCTAATGATTTGAATAATTCTACAGCTAAATCTTTTCGACAAGAGCAGTGTGAAGCAAGGAATGGCTATCAGTCTGATGCAAAGGGTGTCAAAACATTTGTTGAATGGGTCCCCAAGTATGCTGGAGTGCTTCCTGGAGATGTTTGCAAGCTCACCTGCCGAGCCAAAGGAACTGGCTATTATGTGGTATTTTCTCAAAAGGTAATGGCATCTCCAATCATGACTTCATGTTCAAGCTGCGAAGTATTCTGTATCTTAGAAATCTTTCCGTACAGCAAGGGAAAATAAGTTAGTCATATGATTCAAAGTTTTAACTGTGTCATTAAATATAATGGTTTGATCCAGTGGTTATACAGTAGGACCAGAACTGACCTCTGAAATTAGTCAAGTATTTTCACATTTCAATATGTGGGTTCATAAAAATCTGGGTCTGTTAGTGGATTCTGCACAGGTTTCTTTTCAGTAGTGGATAAATGTTTTTTTGCCTGCAGACTCATTTGTGAGTCTGGTGGCCTTTGGAGGAGAAAGAGTGCCATGAGTAAAAGAACAAATTTTACCCTGAATTTAAGGGAGTCTTAATATATTAAGGGAGTCTAGAGTAACTCATACAAAGCCAATTAATATAAAATAATTAGCCAATTATTGTAGATTTGACTTGCAGTGATGCAATTTGAACTAAAATGTCTCCTACACTTATATCTGCAGTTTTCTGCCTCTAAATGTTATGAGGATATATGCATTAATAAGGTGAACTGATATGCTCAAGTGAGAGGCTATATACAAGTACTGATATCATTATTATTAATAAACTGTAAGCTCATCATTAAAGTCAGGGTCATTTTAGTGTTTTATGCTAGAGTTATCTGTCACTGCTTTCAGCCCCTGCCTAAACCTCATCTGCTTTAGTGCTGTGAATGTTAGAGAAACTCAGTCTGGGCTGCCGGGATAGGAACTCTGTTCTGTATGGGTCACGTAAATAAGTAACTTTTTTTACCAGTTAGATTCACAAACCAATTTATTTTTATTTTATCTGTGGTAATTTTAACTAACAGGCATTTGATTACCTAGGTAACTGATGGTACTGAATGTCGACCATACAGTAATTCGGTCTGCGTCCGGGGAAAATGCATCCGAACTGGTTGTGATGGCATCATCGGTTCAAAGCTCCAGTATGATAAGTGCGGGGTATGTGGAGGAGACAATTCCAGCTGCACAAAGGTCATGGGAACCTTTACCAAAAAGAGGTATTGATCTAGAGTATTAGCAAATATTTAAAAAATACTTGCTGTGCAAATAGTATCTCTACTTGTCTGTGCCTTCCTTCCTTCCTTCCTTCCTTCCTTCCTTCCTTCCTTCCTTCCTTCCTTCCTTCCTTCCTTCCTTCCTTCCTTCCTTCCTTCCTTCCTTCCTTCCTTCTTTCTCTGAATTCAATTTACTTGATGTTTACAGATATTTACAGCTGGCCTCTTAATAATACCCTGAAACTTGCAAATAATCACCTGTCAAAACACTGTACCTAGTTCATTTCTGACATAAAGTACAAGTGATACAGGTGAGCAGACTAAGGCATAGAATCTTATGTTATTTGCCAGTCTTGCTGTGGCAGATGACTTGTGGTTTGTAGAGGAGAGAGGGAAGGGAAGAGAGGGATGCATCAGACAGTTGTTGAGGTCAGAATACTCCGTGTGTATCTGAAACTGCATTTCCCAGGTGATGCTGCGTTAGGAAGTTATGCTCTGGGAATCTGTTTGATCTCATCTAACTTTGAACACTAAGTATATCCCACCTGATTAAGTGACAGAATCCTTGTGTAAGTTAGTGGAGAGAAGCAGCAGACAACATTAGAGTACAGCTGTAAAAGTCGTCCTTGGCAGCTGAGAGGGATTATACCCTAAAAATACCTTTTCACACCACTCAGTATACAGGGAGCTTAAATGACTAGATGAAATGTCAGAAGTGGCATTTTCTACATCCCTTAGTGTTCACTAGGATCATACTGATCTCCAGATGTACTTCTTTTAAGTTAAAATATTTATAGCAGTTATCTGTAGGACGTTTTTCTGTCAGAATATTCAGCTTTTAACTACAATACTTCTTAATATGAACAAAAGAAAAGCAACATCCCCATGTTTTTTCCTGACCATATTGAGAGCAGCAGCAAGCTTTTTACAGATTACCAATGTCAAATAAGTCTGCCTTCTGTCTGAATTCTTGTTTCCCTCCCCCTTCCATTCTTAAGGTTCATAAAAGAATGAGATTTTTTTTACTATCATTTGTATAGATTCCAAGGTTTTAGAGGACCACTGTAGTGACCTACTCTTAGGAACTTTTAGCTGAACATTTATACTCAGCATCTTGCAACTGAATTAGTGTACCATCTTTTAAAATTTACAGAAACTTTATTTTGCTTAGTATCTTCCAAATTAGCATATGGAATGCTACTACAAGTTGAAATCTGAGTCCTGAAATGACTTTTTATTTCTATACATTTCAACGTACTAATTAATAGCAGTCAAAAATATCTCTGAGTGTTTTTTTTTTTTCCAAAAATAAATATAACCAATATTCTTCTCAGTAAACCAATGATTACTCACCTAGGGATGCCAAAACACCTCTTCCAAAAAGAATGGAATTTCCATCCAATTTAGTACTTATATAAACCAGATCTATTCTAATCTGTAAATATTGAAATGTCTGAGCTGTCTAAATGAAGAAGGCAGTGCAAGATATTCATGTGCTTTAGCAATGATCCTTGTGGTGCAGACCGGGCTCCAGCAAAGATGCTAAAGGGACTCCATGAATTTTAGTGAAGCCAGATTTGTAGTGTAGATATACTTGGAATCAGTGAGATTCTACTGTAATTATACCTATGAAGGTACCATCTTATTCTAAAAATCATGACTTTAACTGAAATGAGACCAGTCAGAGAATAAAATATTAATTCAACCTCAGTGCATTTGAAGAGCTGTCCCATATAGAAAGTAATAAATAATCAAGCAGTTCTAACTTGATTTTGATTGAATTTGCATTGTCAAGAATTTATTTTTTACTGGGAATATTGTTTGAGATGATTCCTTTATGCAAGTGACTGACTTCAAAAAAAGAAAAAAAAAAAAACTTCATTAAAATAGTGAAATCTCAATTGTCTGTAAACTATTTTTGTATATAAAAGGGCAGTGGCTCTAGTAAAATTATCTTTCTCCACTGAAAAATAGCAGCTCCCTCTTTGCTATCCACTATAAACCAACCTGTATTTTAAATGTACAGGGAAATTATTAAATGTGTAAGAGAAAACTAATATTTTCCATTGTAGACAATTGCCATAACAACATTTGTTTGTACTTTTTTCCCTTAGAGCAATCAAAACACAATCTTCTGGAGAACTCTTTCGTAATAACTTTTTTTTTAAAAGGCTGTAAAGTTAAATAGTCAGAAGTTGGGAAATAGGAGAATGAAAGATGCACATGCTTCTTTTTGCACATGAAATATTGAAGAAAATGTTGCGTTCTCTAGCATTTCTTTTAATTTTTGAAGAAATGATTTTGTAACTTTAATAATATGTTTTAACAGAGCTCTTTTGGCAACTGTTAAGTAAAAATATTTGTGCAGTGCTGTGGAGCAGAGTCACCCATCCTGTTTTTTGCACCATATTCCTTCACGTTTATAGAGCTGCTAAATCAAGGGACTTTTAGTAGTTGTCCTATAACTGCTTGAAATAGCATGGGAATAGCACTAGTGTTTAATCTGCAGTCTCTGCAGTCTTTACTTTTGCAACCAAAAATTTGCAAAGGTAGTAGTCTATTCTTTAAACAATTCCAAGGGACCCCATTCACTATTATACATTTTAAGTATATTTTCTCATTCCCTTTCCTCTAGATGTTTCAGCACTAACCTTTTCAGATTTGAGGTACTTGCAGAATGGTTTTATCACAAAATTAGAAATGAAAATAAATGTTTCCAAAGTCCAGCTGGTAGCTTACAGCTTTGTACAGCATTCAGACTTTTCTGTTTATCCATACAGTTAAAACAAATAATATACTTGAGATAGTAAAAAATTTTAGCACACTTGCAGGTTTTGAATGCTTGTCACTTTTGGTAGAAAAGTTAAATATCTTCTTTTAAGTCTGCATTAAAACATTTCAAAGTAGAAACTAAGAGAACTTCGTGGTACAAATTAAACATTTGAGTGTACCTTGTGTTAGACACTTAACAATTAATCTTCGGCTTTATGAATTTCAAAGTAAACAAATTTTTTCTCAGTGATCAAGATTATTTTAAAATGTTCCCAAGGTACCTCTATCCAGCTGTTACTCTGCTCATGCTTCCCTTAATCATCATTATAGCAAAGACAGCAAGAAACAGCTGTAACCAATGCATATCTCATTATCTTTCCTTGGCAGGCAGAACGTGCATCGTATTTCATATCTCCCACCCTTTGCTGAAATATATAAGCTATCTGTTATTCTTCATTCCTTTTGTATCTGACTCATGTAAAATCATTACTAATGCTAAAGATTAAGCAATTTGAAGTAAGTGCAGTAGAAATTTCTTCAAGAACATAAAGAACAGTACACAAGACAAATAACGAAACCCGATTAAACTAATCTTAGATGTGCCGCTAGCCAGATGGATTCAAGTAAAGATGCATCGTACCAGTAACTTCATTAGACTTAAGGTTTATTTCACACCAGCTACTGAGTACTTTCTTTTTCTCTTTTTTCTTTCTCCCCCCTCATTCAGTAAGGGCTACACAGATATAGTGAAAATCCCAGAAGGGGCAACTCACATCAAAGTTCGGCAATTCAAGACTAAGGACCAGAGCAGGTTTACTGCCTACCTGGCCCTGAAAAAGAAAAATGGTGAGTACCTTGTCAATGGAAAATATATGATCTCCACTTCAGAAACAATCATTGACATCAATGGGACTGTCATGAACTATAGTGGCTGGAGTCACAAAGATGATTTCTTGCATGCGATGGGACACTCTGCGACAAAAGAGGTTCTTATTGTGCAGATACTTGCAACTGACCCAACTCAACCCGTGGATGTCCGTTACAGTTTCTTCGTGCCAAAGAAGCAAGGGCAAATGACTAACTCTGTCACCGGCAGTGGCAGCAATAGCAAAGTAACTCCACAGCTCATGCAGCCCCGGTGGGTTACGGGGCCGTGGCTTTCTTGTTCTCGAACATGTGACACAGGATGGCACACCAGGACTGTCCAGTGCAAAGATGGGCATGGAAAACTAGCTAAAGGATGTCTTCTCTCTCAGAGACCGTCAGCATTTAAACAGTGCTTGTTGAAAAAGTGTTAACCTGTGGTTGTGATCTTCTTTAAAAGAGGTTTGATGAAGCCATTTTTGACATACCGGTATTAGGTCTGCCCAGACAGAGAGAAGCAAAGGCTTCGATGTACTTACATATAGTCTCAAATTATGGGCAGAATCTGCCTATTTGGACCAAATGAAGATGTGCACTGCTTTAAAAAATAGTAGGGTGATCTTAATATGTCAAAAACCTAAGCATTAAAGTTGTTATAAGCCCTCTGCGTCTGCAAAAATATAAAATAAAATAATAAAAAAGAAGAAAAACTAGTGAATGGAGGATCCTGGGATATTTGAAGGTTACAGAATCATCTCCCCATTTTTCACCTACCTCTAATACAGTATGTCCTTAGAAAATGTCACTTGTACCCATGATACCACAGTAGCTTATTTTATACTGTTTTGTAAATATATTTGATTTGGTATGTCACTTTATATCACTTGGTTCTATTAAAAAAAAAAAAAAAGACAAACTATATAAGCAAAGTGATTGACCAAAGTATATCTACAGCCCTGTGGACTTGGTCCAGTCTTCAGAAATGGCTGCAGATGTTTTACTGGAAAATGAAGAGCTTGCTACTGGTTTTAAAAAGTAATACTTTTTGGTTTTGACAAAAGGAAATGCATTTTTGTTCCAGGAATTTCCTGACAGCAGATCATAATTCTGACAAATACTGTGTTTCCACCAAGAAATTCTCAAAAGGAGCATTGCAGCAGTTCACAGACCAGGGATCCCCACAAGTACATTGCTCAAATACCAGCACCATCAGCAGCTCCTTACTATGTGTATGTCACACACACATAGCAGGAGGATTTGGCTGCTAGAAAGAATGTGTATACCTTCGACTTAGTAAACTTTCCATTAGCTCCAGCTGTGTCACAGCACGGGGCCTTTCTTGTCGATGAACAATAGCTGCTAGTTCCTTTTATCCATAAAACAAAGGCATACTGTATTTTGTAGAAACTAGTTAGAGAACCAAAAATTACAGGTAAGATAAACAAGTGTCTTCTAACTCAGATATTCTGAGGCTGTATACAACTGCTTTCTCTGTTATTTTCTCTATGGCTTCCACCTTGAATCTAACAATGTGTGATGCACCTACATCTTTTGAAGAGGCTATAAAGGTCGGAAAACACAGCAAGCAGTTAATATTTTATCACTGTTTTGTCCATCATGTCTAACTCTGGTATTCATCTTACCAGCAAAAGTTTGTAACTATTTGTCTTTTTGTTTGTCGATTTTTTTGTTTGTTTTTATTTTTTTTTAAGCTGTAGAACTTATTCATATTTTGTATATCTACCACATTTGGGAGGCAGAGGGGTCATTAGAAAGTCAAACCACATCAGGATGTGGAAGACTTACCCAATATCAATAAGGCTGTTTCCACAGTACAGGCAGTAGCTAGTAATAATTTTCTTTGGCAGCAGCTTCTGAATCCCATTATTGTCTGGTTGAAGTTGTGTGACCGAGGAAGGGTATTTCAACATATACAGATAACAGGTGGAGGCTTGACACCAACCCTGTTAGTATTGCTTCTTTTTTATCATCAGGGTTTGAATAAAGCCCTAGAATAACAGGTACCAAAAGAAATGGTCATGATCTGCTAATGAAAATAGAAGCCCATCTGTCTTTTATTTTTCAGTTCATCCACCCAGGAGAATGTAAAACTGTAGGAGCATTTTCAGACACAACTGTGAGTCAGTGGTATTTGAGCACTGAACTTCCCTAGACTCTTCTAGGAAAAATCCCAGTCATGAAATCAGTAAAGAAAACATGTTGGCTTGTGTAGTGAGAAGGTCAGGTCTCACTCCAGGCTGACATAAACATGTTTTTGCAACTGAGGCGTGTTTGTGTGAATTCTAGAAAGCATGTGATGATTTTAAAACAGCATAGAGTTGCTACATCTACCAGTATGAAACTGGAGAAATATCTGTTTTTGTACTCTATTATAAGTAAACAGGAATAGGGTTAGGGCCTCATCCTCCCTAAAACTGAATTACAAAGGAATGTTACTAGTCATCTTCGGTTTTCAAGAATAGTATGACCTAATAGAAGTAGTCCTATAAAAAACATGGGTCTTGAGGAAAATTCTCTTGTTAATAACTGACATCACCCTATTAACTTAGATCAAGGCTCTGAATATTTGCAAACTTCTGGAAAGTTAAGATTTTTGCTTCATCTAAACAAATGTTTCAGAACTTCTCACGAAAGTTCATAGTAAGTATAAACCATCAGGAAAGGAAAAGTAAGGAGATTTAATGTGCATAGACTTAATATTTGTCTTGGCATACAGATGCTTTATTAAGTGGCATTTCTTTTTCCTATGTTTTATCAGAATAGAGAACGTACAAGTATTTGTGTTTGCATCATAGTAGTAATTTATTACGAACAAAATGAGTAAAGCTTTTGGATGCTACTCAGATTCCAGAAGAATACCATAAGCTGGTATAAATGTAAAGCTTTCTTAGATCAAGACTATCTTTTTTTTAGAAAGATTATTTATAAAAATTAAATAAATATGGAAACTAAACAAAGCAAATATATGTGCAAAAGAAGTTTCCTTTATATGGTGAGAGGGCAAAGGGGACAGACAAAGGAAGCAATCCTAAAAATGCAAGATGAACTAGACCAGCCTGCTCTGTTTAACACTTGCTTTTTAGCAGATCTTTGTAATCAGACTCTAATTGCCAACCTTGCTTTTTTCAGTCATAGCTATTTCATGTAACTGATGAATGAAAAATCAATGCAAGGTATGTGACTTTGTCGTTTCAACTTGTGTTTCAAACTAAATTCTTTGTTGGCCACACATTGCTTATATTACTACCAAGTCATGCCAAACAAGATTCATAAAATGCTTCCTCTGGATAGAGACACAGTCTGAGAAGCCCAGAGTATTACTCTGTGCATGGAAGTAAACAATAGTCAGTGTTAAACTCACTGCAGGTTTTTTGGGACACATCTCCAATGCTTTCAGTGGAGTTCAGCCCCTTAAAATCTGTGTTCTTCCGAGCATCTGCTTTTCAAATATGACAGCCTCATTATGAAAAAGTCTATCATCTTTGTTTTGCCTGTATACCTGAAATTCAATTTAGCTGCCCTCCTGTGGAAACAGTTTTATCACAAGGAAGAGAGGAAATAATCTTGTGGATTAATCACAATTGTTAAAAAAAAAGAAAAAAGAAAAAAAAAAGCAACACAGCACTGAAAAAAATAAAATAATTTATTGTTTTTACAACTGGTATGTGAACGGATGTAATGAATTTATTTATTCTTATTTAACAAAAATACCAATTGTGCAAATTCTATATTTAAAATGTTTGCTATCATCTCTGTCTCTCTCTTTCTTGCTCTCTCTCTAATTTATGCTTCAAATTTGTGTTGAAAGTACACCTTGTGAGTTTACATAATGTATGGCACTGGTTATTTTTTTGTTTGTTTTTATTTAGAAATCTTTCTGTATGAAACAGGAGTATATGTGTATACGTGTGTGCACACTGTATAGATGTATATTCTTTTTTCTGCTACCATCTTAGACAAGTTGTAGATTTCTAAGTTTGTGACACCTCATGCTCAAAGGAGCTTTGTTACACTTCAGCTCTAGAATCTCTCAGCTAGCAAGTCTTAGAGGTCTGTGGATCACCAAAAAAAAAAAACACATCCATGCTCCTAAAGCGATCAGACAACAGACTCCATAAAGGTGCGAAAGGTGCATGCAATTCTTACGACGCACCTTGGTAATTTAGCACTGAAGATGGTAAGAGTCCTACCATTTGCACCAGATTTGGTTTATGTAGACTGAACCATTAAAAAAGCTGCCTTTTCAGTCTTTTCACCATTTATATACTTACATACATTTGCTTCATTATATTCCAGCTCATCACACCACGTCAGGCAAAGTTAGACACTAAAATCCAGCCAAGCATGCATTCCAAGTATTTCCTTGAAAATAATGGTATCTGCTTACTTCCACTGTTCGTCCAGTCCAAATTCTGCTGAACTCAAGGGAACTTGCACTGGACTCATTATGAGGTGAAAAATGCAATATAAATAAACTCATAAGATCAATTTATTTAACGATACAAATTATTTCTGTAACCACTTCACTGTAAGGACAGTACTACAGACAGCAAATAATCTATTTCAAATGACCAAAAAGTACCTTTCTCATTAGTGTCTAGATTCACACAAGTTAAACTCCAGCTCAGCCTCTGTGTGCGCTGTTTGCTGCCGTCAAGGCACTACCCAAGACCCTGAGCCAGCCACAAGGCTTTAGATAAAATTACAACAACCAATGGGTAATGGTCTCCCTTAAGACCCACTCCAAAATGCCAGGAAATGACAGTAAGCCTTGACTTTGATAATCTTTAGGGCAGGCTTTAAATAGGATTCATAAGGATGAAACATTAATAATGGTAGGTTTTCAGCAAAACATTCAGGTGACTGTTTTTTCTCATGTTCATGAATGCTGTGCTGTTTTTTGTCACTGAGGAAGATGGAGCCTATGGCAAGAGCCAAAATTAGATTTTCTGAGCATGGGCTGAAATTTTCAGGGGAAAAAAAAAAAAAAAAAAAAAAAAAAAAAAAAAAAAAAGTTGCTGATTTTGAGGTCTTTGTTCCTTTTTTTAATTAACTGATTAGTTTTTATAGAGTTATTGAGAGTACATCACTGCATTCATACTTGCCATTGGTAACATTTTCAAGAAGGTTTTTTTGTTGTTTTGTTTTTGTTTGGGTACACTGAGTGCCAGCTTGTATAGTAAAGGTAGTTCAGCATTCTTGTTTCAAAAAACATTGCTCATGCAAACATTTCTGGTTTATCATGTGTAGTGGTAATGACTCTTAACCTGAGACAACTTGTCAGATAGTCAGCTGGCATCACAATATATAGCTCTGGGGTAGCTCTGCCAGTTTTCAGTGGCAGCACACAAACACTGAAAAGCCCCAAACACCTTGTTAATCTTCTAGGTAAATGGCTGCAGAGCTTCTCTCCAGATACCCTGTAACAAACATCTTGATAGTGTCCAGCCACTCTGCGCAGTACAGAGTTACAGATTGAACCCAAAACTCACAATGCTGTTTGCCCTGAAACCTGTCTGCAGAGGCTCACAGTAGCTGTAAGGACACTAAAAGCATTTCCACATGTCAGATAGAATCTCATATAGTCCGTGTTGAAATGCATAGGTGGACACACAGAACTTAGCTATAGCTAAATGGAAATGTATATTTTTGTATGTGCGCTTGCATATACATGTGTATGTA